>NC_092102.1:20443265-20743265 GCF_045679555.1 Salvelinus alpinus | reverse complement strand
TAGGATTAAGCCAGTGGCTCAGATGGAACTATTCTGCATCAACCAAAAACAATTCAATGATCTTTTTGTAATACAGTAAATAGCCTAAAGTTAAGGCCATTTTACAAACGAATGTAACAGTATTTATTCAACCTTAAAATGAGTAACACATCCTTGGCCACATTTTTAGGTTAGCCTACTGTAACTATAAATGACTTCGTATGTAATCATAGAAAGCGTACATGTTCAAGATAGCATGCAAAGGTCACAGGTCTGTGGAGATCTTCACAATTGCTGTAATAATCTGCACAGAATCTTGAACAAATTATTGTATAAATTCAAAATATCTGACATTGTATTCCCATTTGAACTTTGTTGTGCTTTTAAAATGGTTGAAAGCGCAGATAATACATTTAGATGACAAATAAAGCAAAACATCTGACATTGTTTTTCCATTGGAATTTGGTTGTGCTTTTAGATGGTTGAAAGCATAGTGATAACACATTGGGATATCAACAAACTTCTGGCAGTCTTTTTGAGTGGGTGAATAAAGGTTGAAATCTCATTGATCAACGTCTCAACCAAATATTACCCACATTTACACATTAAAATGATGTGGTGTGCCCAGTGGGATGGACTCGAATGGTGCATTAAAGAAACACATTCAACATAAAACAATTAACTATTTTGACGGTTTGTTGTGGCTCTGCCTGCCCTGCCTGTTAGGAGACCATTGATGAGTAAACCAGTCTGGCTATCAGGAGCTCTTCAACAGATAAAGAAGCCTTTCACAAGACAGACCAGGAAAGGCACAGGGCATTCTATGAGTTCATCGCCATCTCACTGCTGCACACGCCATCCCTGGTAACCACAGACAGATAGGACTAAACATATATCAAAATCCCATGAAGAGAGCAAACAACAAAGGAAATAACAAAACTATGACAGCCCAACTGGGACAGGGACATATTTTAAAAAGTGCTGTGCAAAACAGGATTGCCTCATCAGCACTTCTGTGGCTGTGACTGAACTGAGCAGCCTTGCTTTGCTGTACTATCATAGATTAAAAACAATCTCAAACAATAATGGAGCAAAAAAAGTATGATCAAAGCGAAAAACCCTGCTGAGCACAAAGCAGCGAATATACAAAAACAGCATACCTATGATATGTCATGTTATATCGGTATCTGTAGTCACTGTGTCAATGGGACAGTTGAGGACACAGTGCACTTGAGCAACACAGGAAAGTGGCAGAGCCTACCCTACAGTACCCTTGGATAATGATTGAGGGGCCCCTCAACAGGTGGTGGGGACACGCAATGTACTTCTTACGTAATAGTGAGCATCAGGCGGCATAACTGTAGGATGGTGAATTAACAGGTTGCATGTACGCCGTTTACGATCATTTGATTGACATGCAGTAATAGGCCTATGTCCGTAGTAGGCTACCTCGTTTTCGTGAAATTACTGAATAAAGTTGAGCATGGTGCTTTACATCATCTGTAGAATGCGAAAGGGCAAAGAGCGCTGTGGTTTCGTCCTTGAACAAACTGAAAATTGCCAATATTTTTTTCGATAATAAAGCAGCGCGCAATGTTGACGAATTGACAAAGAGCAGAAAGACATGCGAAATATCAGTTGCAGCTCCGTGCAACAGACATGGAAATGATAGACAACAAATACTAGTCTACTATAGATTATATGCCAGATTATAGATTATATGCCAGTATAAATCTAAAAACAACATCCTACCAGCCAACATCATTTTCCGGTGAACCTAAACATCCCATCCAATGTTTAGAATCTTCGGGATGAAGAAGGAATAGCTGACAAACTAATTACGTCCAGGCTGTGCCCGACATAGGCAATTGATAGGGGATATAATAAAAGCCTCCTCTCATGCAGCGATTACCCGACTGTGATCTCTGACATAACAGTACAGATGACACGATTCCCAACATTTATGGTACCATATTTGCCAGGCCGATAAATAGTCCTACATCCTGGAGTAGAATTGGTCCCTGCAGGACTTCTGGTGGAATGCGTGTGAACGGTCACTAGTGGCATGTATCTGTACATGGATGCGGTGCTGCTGATGAGAATCCATGCCGAGCCGGCCATGAAGTGAACAGAGGCAATTGCGTAGGACTACACTGCAACGGATTCTCTTAAAGAGACAGTGGATCATGCCGCATCATTCGGCAATTATCTAACACCTACCATTGCTGGGGATGGTCTGAGATAAAAGCTTGTTAGGCAGTCTATTTACAAGTGGCAATGGCATAAGAAACAAGGACATGATCAGAGCAGTGATGTAGGCATGTAAAATTCAACACACAGACTCATTAAAATCTTTGCCATTGTATCAGCATTACACATAAAAGTATTAGTTCTTCATCCTATGGTGAATTTGTACTTCTTTTAATTGAGACTTTACACATTAAGGCTCTTATCATTAAATAAGATTCACTGGGTATATTTACATACCTTTAAGAATAAAAACACAGTAACAAGTAAAAAAAAATAGCTTAGTTAAAAACACTACCAAAACCACCCTTATTACTGAAATTGGTCAATCTAAAAAATCTTAGTCTGTCAGCATAATAAATAACAAACCATATTACTCAAACAAGTAAAGCTAAATAAAGTACCTGAACAAAATAACAGAACATTCATAAACTTTTACTGTGACCCAAATCAGATGATAACTCTGTCCAAATAATGTCTTGTAGCAAGCCTTGTTTTCTCATAAAGGGAGTGAGTGACTAACTTGGGTTTGGACCCTGGGAGATAGTTATGGTACCTCAATGTATCTCAGTAGTGCTGGTAAGTGCTTTATGTCACAACCCAGTTTGGTCACTTTTATCAAAATTATATTTATTGGTGTATTCAGTTCTCAATCAGCGTCCATCCTCCGAGACGCTACCCTCCTAAGGTCCACATTTGACGAGGGTGTCAAGACCACTACAAAGTTTGTGCAGTTGTTGACAGAGCAGTGAGACTATGAACAAGGTGTCTTCATATCGAAACCTCCTCCTTCCTCCACTACAAGTCCTCCTCTACGTCTCATAGAACCTGGGTCCAGGAGTGGCTAGAATGTCAGCGTAAGGCTCGCTCTGGTGCAGGTCGAGGGCCTGTTGTTTCTTCAGCACCAGAAGGCAGAAGAAGGTGGCTGCGGCCTGGGAGCGACTGTTCCTCTCACACAGCGTCTTCAGGCTGAACATGCCGTTGCTGCTCTGAATCTGTTCAGGGATGTCAGGACAACATAGAACATGAACATTTTGTCTCAGGGATAGGTCAGTTTCTGTTTTATATGAAGGATAAATGTCAGATAAGGGAAAATCCCATCCCTGTTTGTTATAACACACAATCGCAGCAATTTAATTTCCACTGATTGTCCCCTAATCCTGCCCAATCCTCTTTAATATCCCTGTCCTCAGTGACTGAGGATTTCTGGGTCAGATCGTAATCGAGCTAACTAAGTGTAAGAATGGATGCCCTGCTGCATAGGGGTATCAGGTTCTTACTTTGAGAGCATTTAGTAGTTTCTGTGCTCGGCTGGTCATCCTCTTCTCTTCAAAGTCATCCTGGCTGTCCACCATAGACTGTAGTTTGAGATAGCAACACATTACAGAGTGTACCGTACGTCACACCGCACTCATGATGACCGTGTGTTTGTATGTGTGTGTAAGTGCGCGCAAGTGTGTGTGTGTGTGTATATACAGTCAGGTCCAAAAGTATTTTGACAGTAACACAATCTGCATAATTTGGGCTCTGTACACTACCACAATGGATTTGAAAGGAAACAATCAAGATGTGCTTCAAGTGTACTTTCATCTTTAATTTAAGGGTTTTGTCAAAATTATTGTATGAACCGTGTAGGAATTACAACCATTTTAATACATCATTTTCAGGTCTCAAAAGTAATTGTACAAACTAACAATCATAAATTAAATTGTGAATTGTAATACTTGGTTGCAAATCTTTTGCAGTCAATGACTGCCTGAAGTCTAGAACCCATAGACATCAACAGATGCTGGGTTTCTTCCCTGGTGATGCTCTGCCAGGTCTTTACTGCAGCGGTCTTCAGTTCCTGCTTGTTCTTGGGGCCTTTTGCCTTCAGTTTTGCCTTGAGCAAGTGAAATGCATGCTCAATTGGATTCAGGTCAGGTGATTGACTTGGCCATTGCAGAACATTCCAAAAAGGTATTGGGTTGCTTTCACAGTATGCTTCAGTCTTGAAGGAGTTCCCACATATACTGAGCACTTGCTGGCTGCTTTTCCTCCATTCTGCGGTCCAACTCATCCCAAACCATCTCAATTGGGTTGAGGTCGGGTGATTGTGGAGGCCAGCAAAGCACGCCCACACCTCCTCCTCCACGCTTCACGGTGGGAACCACACATGCGGAGATCATCCGTTTACCTACTCACAAAGACACTGCGGTTAGAATCAAAAATCTAAAATTTGGATTCATCAGACCAAAGGACAGATTTCCACCGGTCTAATGGCCATTGCTCGTGTTTCTTGGCCCAAGCAGGTCTCTTCTTATTGGTGTCCTTTAATAGTGGTTTCTTTGCAGCAATTCAACCATGAAGGCCTGATTCACGCAGTCTCCTCTGAACAGTTGATGTTGAGATGTGTCTGTTACTTGAACTCTGAAGCATTTATTTGGGCTGCAATTTCTGAGGCTGGTAACTCTAATGAACTTATCCGCTGCAGCAGAGGTAACTCTGGGTCTTCCTTTCCTGTGGCGGTCCTCATGAGAGCCAGTTTCATCATAGCATTTGATGGTTTTTGCAACTGCACTTGAAGAAACTTTCAAGAAAGTTCTTGAAATGTTCAATATTGACTGACCTTCATGTCAAATGAACTTTTAAGAAGGCACACTTGCTAATTGAAATGCATTCCAGGTGACTACCTCCTGAAGCTGGTTGAGAGAATTCCAAGCGTGTGCAAAGCTGTCATCAAGACAAAGGGTGGCTATTTGAAAAATCTCAAATATAAAATATTTTGATTTGTTTCACACTTTTTTGGTTACTACAGGATTCATGATTCCATACAATGTAGAAAATAGTAAAAATAAAGAAACCTTTGAATGAGTAGGTGTTCTAAAACTTTTGACTGGTAGTGTATATGTGTGTCTGTGGATGTATTCAAAGCATGTGAAATCACCTGGGTGTTCCGTGTCACAGTCGATGGAGTTTCCCTTTCCATTCCAGAAGGATGAACATAAATGGAATCCTCAGACGGGAGCTCAGGGTGAGAGACCTCCAACCTGCTCCCATCCTGAGAGACAAGAAAAAGAGGGGGAAATGAGAAAGAGGGATCAAGGAAAGTTGTCAGACAAAGTTAGACAATAGGATAACCTTGTTGAATAAAGGTTATATTAAGTATTTTGTATGGTGAAAAGGCATATTTTGTGTTCATGTTGAGCTCTTTACATGTACTGCGTCCCAGAGGTATTCAGGTGGGTTGTCATTCCCATAGTGGTGCAGAGGAGTGATCTCCACATTGTGTCCAATTCTCTCAGGATCCATGGTCTCATGCAGGACACTGAGCAAGGCGCTCGCATCTGTTTCCACTGTACAGAGACACATAAAATGTATAAACCCAAATAGTAAACATAACAGTTCAAAGGTAACGGGGTCCGGGGGCACTTTAATTCTCCCAATTTCATATATTGTAATGGCTAGTGTAACGTTCTCAGACGATCATTTCTATAACATGGTGTTGCTCTCTGTAAATATGACCTCCTACCCTCATGTCTCTCCTCTCTCATCTCTTCATGGTCGTCTTCATTGACCACTCCATCTGTTTTCCCACGAAACACATCCCTGGAATAGAGCTGCAGAGACAGGATGGGGGCAGTTGTTGAACCAAAATGCACCGCTGCTATACATCACTGGATACAGATGTGAATTAAATTTCCTCACTTAAGTGTGGAATACAATATGTATCTATTGTGGGTATGAATTAGGTGGAACAACATTCTTAAGCTGAACCTATATTTTTTTATGGAACAGATGAGAAACATTACAGGTAAATATGTCAACCTACATTTGATTGATGGGACAGATGTTAATTTCACACCCTGCTTACCTGTTGCAGGTGTGGATGAATGACAGGGGCACAGAGGTGACTGAAGAGCCTGTCCACCCCGCCACTCTCTTTCCATTGCATGAGTTGGCGGGTAGGCGGGGCGATGTCCAGTGGGGCAGTGAGATCAGAGTAGTCAGAGAGTTGCTCCCTGATGGCCTGATTGGACAACTCCTTGGCCTGGTCCACCACCAGTCTCCTTCTCCTCTTCCCCTTCTTCCTCTCTAAGGTTGCTAAGGAAGTGGAAGGCAAACAGAAGGTTTAACTCCAATGGCTTACCTATGCTTCTCACACAAGTTTCCACCGCAGGTAATAAGTAACAGGATAATGTGTTACTTATGGCTTTGATGTGTGATATAGGTTGTGCCCAGTAAGATAATTGTGTGTTTGAAGGACAGTAAATGTGTTTATGAGAATGGCCTTGTTGGGGTGTAAAGATGTTGCGTGTCAGGCATCTAAATAGTTACACGTAACAGTGACAGGCTCCAGAGCGAAGCCCTCCTCCTCATTGCCCAACAGAGTTGTCTCATTCAGGACAGGGTGATCCTCCTCCATGGGTACAGATGTAGTAGAGCTGTCTGGACGACCTGCAAGGTTTTGTAATGAAGGGCATGCTGTCTCAGTCTACTAATGTGATACCATAAAGTAGACATGGACAGCATACAATGGATTAATATTATACTGTATAATGTAATAATGATGAAGCACCACATTTTGGGAAAAGTTCCAGCACCGGAAAAATCTAATTTACTTGCTGCAAAGTTAACACCAAACTAAAAATGGCCCCTGAATAATGAAAGGATAATTTTCCATTATGCACTGCCACTTGCTGCCAGAGAGGGCACTTCAACACTTGCACAAAGTAGAACCAATTTTTTAAATAATTAAACCAAGAAAGATCACAGCCTGTCATTTCAAGTGGGAATAAAAAAGCCATAGCGGGCAGAACAAGCAAGGAGGTGGACAGAGCCAAGCATGAGCTAGCGAGATCCTGATGGCGCGTTCTAGCCTGCATTTGCATATTTACGTTGGGGAACGCCTACTCTGTGAAGTGCGTGTGTGCAATAATTCAATTCACCTTTGCACTCCGAAACAACACCTTTTTTCTTTAAAAAAAACTTTGGCAAAGGGTAAAGTCTACAAAACTTAGTCCACTCTGTTCATAACAGATTGTAGTTTTGGGAACAGAAAACTGTATTGAGATCAAATGTTTCATCTCGTTCCATCTTCTCCCACTGCCGGCCACTGGGCTTCCTCTCACTACCATATTTGGTAGTGAGTGGAAACACCAAGTGGATGCTTCACATTTATGCATGCGGTGAAATATCTGTTTGGTTGTTCTTTCTGTGATAGAACTGTGGTCTCATACAGATGGAGACACGTTCATACCAATATCTACAGTTACACTGAATATTTAGACAGGGTTAGAAGTTTCCTAAAAGACAGAAGCAAAATAAACACAAAATTACCTTCTTGGTTAACATCCATCAGAGCAGTCTCCGGCAACATATTTTGTTGTTCGGCTTCGAAAAAATCTGTCAAAACAGCATGCTCACTGGAACTGGCTATAAAGTCCACACAGGATTTGGAAAGAAATTTGAGACGTTGTCTAGGTTTGCATTTGAACATTGTTGATGTGTTCAGATGTGGAACCGATATGTTATCTTAAAGTGAATCTGCTCCTGAGAGTCCAAGTCAGAATGCAGGGTTGGGGAGTAACGGATTACATTTAGAAAGTAACCTACCTAACCCTGTCAGGACGTCCCCCAGGATGTCCAAGCCTGTGTCCTCATCGCCAAAAGCATCTCCTTGCTGGGCCAGGCTTAGGAAACTCACGTCTAACATGCCCCCTTGGTGAGACTGGGTCTCATCACCTAAAATGTTTTGATACAGAGTAAGTCAGAGAAAGTTACTGACAGCAATGTGAGTGAAGGAGAGAAAGGTGGGCTATGGAGAGAAGGCAAGATAAAGCTATGGTTTTGAAAGTGAGGGTAAACTAACTTTGAGGGAGACACAGGCAGGTACTGTGGAGTAGCAACCCTAACACTTACCAAAGTCCTCAAATGTGAGAAAGCTATTTCCAAAATCCTCTTTGAGGGTGATGTCCTCTGTTCGGCACTGATTCAGTGAAAAATGATCCACAACACCTATGGCACTAGGATCAGAGAGAGGAGAGAACATAACAAATTACTTTTTGATACAAATACTGTGATGTGAAGCATCCACACCCCCATGATCTACTGAAACTAGCCTAAATGGAATATTGGGTGAATATCTTTTTGCTTTGAATGTGAGCGGGTGAAATGAGGAGAGAGAGAAAGAAAAACAAAAGTACTTTGCGTCTGGTAGCTGTGAATCGAAGTCAGTGAAATCCTCCATTAACGTGATTGCTTTAAGTGTGGCCTCCAGTGCCTCAACAGGCATGTCAGTCTGTCCTGATTGTGACACAACAGAAATAAACAGGCATGTCAGTCTGTCCTGATGGTGACACAACAGAAATAAATGTATCATTTGATACAAGACTTCAGCTGATATATTCTTCCAATGATCAGAATAACATGGAGTTACTGTCGTTAAAATGTTGACATTGACAACACAAAAAGGATACCTGGCTAACCTGGTCTGAAGGCCACTTTGATTTTGACAAAAGCATCATTGCAGTCAGCAAGGAGATATTTGGCTTTTCTGAAGTATATCCTCACTATTCCCAGAAGTAGGTGGCCAGAAGTTCGTAAGCCGATCTTTATCTGAAAATGATTGCACACAAGCAGAGAGAGACAAGCAGAGGCAGATCTAAGTTATATCAGTCATTTCATAGGTAATGTGCTCATTGTGTGGCTACCGGAATCAGATATTTTTTCACAGACATTGAGACAAAAAAAGCATTGAAGGAGACAACAAGAGTACATGATGGTGAGCTAACATCTGCCTAACAAACGTTAAAACAGTGGCAAACACATTTCATCCCATTGTTTGTACACTTTTGAGGACAGAACAAAGTTTAGCTTACCTGTGGGGCGATTATGTCTTTGATGGTGCTCTCCAAATTGCATTCAAACACATGAGTTTTTGTGATTTTCCGCTCCCAATGAGCTGCTAACCAAATTTTGGCCAGAGGCCCGCGCTTGGATGTGAAGAGCTGAGTATAGAACATCATGGTGAAAGCCTTGGCTTGGTGGTCTATCACGTAACTTAACTTAGTCCTCGACCTGTTGATAACTGCGGGGGTTGTTTGATAAGAACATAAAGTTGGTTAATTTGATATGGCACAATTCACTTGCAAATAATTTTTTTCAACAAGCATTCGCTAGCTAGGTTCAAGCTTGCTAGCTGACTATGAAAACGCGCCACTTTCTCGAAAGCGTCGTTGACAACGAGCTACAGCTAACCTTTGACGTTACTACATGGTCAGTTAGCAAATTAATTAACTAGCTAGTTACTGTAGCTGAAGAAAAAAAGTTCAATTTCTGAACAACATTAGCCCTGTTTTCACATAAAATACAATACCTTGATACTCACACGTTTAAGTCCAAAGTAAGCCTGTTTGACGGTGGTAACACGTTGAAAAGCTAGGTAGCGATGGCGCGAGATAACAATATTAGCCCGCTTATTTGGCACCAGCATGTCACGAGAGTGGCGCAACCTGTCTCAAGCAGAGTGATAGCTATCAATTTAGCTACAACATGGTTCGGTGAGGTTTTTTATCAAATACAGTACCTTTGTGTTTTAATCCTTGATTGTATGGAGGGTGACCAGTGCCAATTCGAAAATGCAATGCTTAACCGTTAAATAGGAATGTGAAAATGATACATGCGTTTATGTTTTCATATCAGTGCGCATGATTCATGCCACAATGAAATTGTGATATTCAAATAAAAACCAAATATGGCATCTGACATTCGAAATGAAAATGATAAACAGAAAATGGCAAATGGCAAATGGTTAAACAGAAAATGTAATATGGGAATGTGCTGTTTTCATTTCCCAACTACCCAATTGAGCGTTTTCTCTTTTAATTTACATTTTCAAAGTGTATATTGTTCCTAGAGGCTAGAACCAGGAGAGCAACACCACCATGCAGTGATACATCCTTGCCATGTCACTCTCTCTGTGCATTGATTTTAGAATAACATCTTAGCCTACTAAGCCAAAGCCTAGGCAGCTTAGCTTGGAGAGCCAATGCAAGTTGTTGGGTCTCAGGCAAAGTTACTCAACACTAGGCAAAGTTACTCATCACATGTGCATGGTCATCAAACCACTTCTTCCTGGTTTATTGTTCATATGATGAGTAACCTTGCCTGATATCTGAAGAGTTGCATTGGCTATAGGCTTTGGTTTAGTGGGCTAATGTGCTCTTCTGATGTGCAGACAACCCTTATTTGAGCCCTGTCAGTCATATTTGTGCCATGGCTCAGATGGGTATCTGTGAGGAGGAGGAGGTCAAAGGATGGTGAATTGTAACTGAGGTGGTTCAGTTACCACACATGTATGATGAGTAGGCCTAACCTTGCCTGTGACATGAAGAGTAGCATTGGCTCCCTGAGTCAATGCCTAAGCTTCAGCTTTGCAGGGCTATGCTTTTCTGGTGCGTAGACCTGGGTTAGCACCCTGTGTGTTGGTTACACTAGTCAAATCAATGTACAGAGAGCCCGACATGGCTAAGATGTACCACCACATGGGGGTGTGGTGTTGCTCTCCTGGCTCACACCTCAAATAAGCTATTTGCATGCACTATGAAAATGGAAATTGAAAAGAGAAAATGCTTAATCGGGTAGTGGTAAAATGAAAACAGAAACTTTCAAATTCTCTTTGCACATTACATTTTTGATTTTCTGTTTACCATTTTAAATGAACCATTTTCGATTTTAATTGTAATTTTGCAATTTAATTGTGGCATGAATCATGCACACTGATATGAACAGTGCTTGACTTGGGTTTAAAGAAGTGCAGGTGCTTTCTTTTTCGAAGTCGGTCCATTAGACTATGTTCACCAAAATTCACAAATCTCATTATGCTATAGAGACCTCTAATTCACTGTTAACGGTTTATACACATTTTCCATGACTTCTCCATGACTTTTAACCACATTTTCATGACTATTATTATAGCCTGCATGAAAAAGTAAGCATTATTGACACTGGAAATCTGCTGTGTCTGATCCCATGTAGACCTGCCACCTCCTGCCACTGTGCCCTTAATCAAGGCACTTAGCCCCCCACATATAATTGCACTGTTAGTCACATCTTGTCAACATGTGGTAAACCTTCCATCTGGAGAGCTCCTGGTTGTGCAGGCTTGTCTTTAACATTACTACCAATTAATTTTGTCTTTCTAAAATTATTCCCTCATTCAATAAATCAGGGATCAAATGGATAAGGTAGGAATCTTTCCTATGATGCAGATTTATTTAGTCTCTACAGTGCCGGTGGAATGGCAACAACAAAATGAACGCTTAGTTAGCTGTAGTTAACTAGCGAGATAACTGCTACAAGTTATGTTTTGAATTGGTTATCTAGTTACTCTGTCATTATTTTATACCTGCTGCTGAAATGTTGTGATCTCTCCTCGGGCAACGGCCCACTCACACTGGCACGCAGCACCACAGACATGCACTGAAGGGTCATTCCGATAATGGCTGAAATGTAGTTTTTTTAATTGATTGATCATATTTAAAAGTGTGCTTTCATGAATTACATTAATAACAATTATGAAACTAATTTCTATTACTTTTCATGACCTTACAAACCCTCATTTGACAACTTGGAACAGCGCATCATGCCATTCCTCCAGGTCATCTACAAGTCTCTGCTAGGTAAAGCCCCGCCTTATCTCAGCTCACTGGTCACCATAGCAGCACCAACCTGTAGCATATGCTCCAGCAGGTGTATCTCACTGGTCACCCCCAAAGCCAATTCTTCCTTTGGCCGCATCTCCTTCCAGTTCTCTGCTGTCAATGACTGGAACGAACTGCAAAAATCACTAAAGCTGGAGACTCTTACCTCCCTCACTAGCTTTAAGCATCAGCTGTCAGAGCAGCTCACAGATCACTGCACCTGTACATAGCTCATCTGTAAATAGCCCATCCAATCTACCTCATCCCCATACTGTATTTATGTATTTATCTTGTTCCTTTGCACCCCAGTATCTCTACTTGCACATTCATCTTCTGCACATTCTACCAGTCCAGTGTTTAATTGCTATATTGTAATTACTTCGCCACCATGGCCTATTTATTGCCTTACCACTCTTATCCTACCTCATTTGCACATGCTGTAAATAGATTTTTCTACTGTATTATTGATTGTATGTTTGTTTATTCCATGTGTAACTCTGTGTTGTTGTATGTGTCGAACTCCTTTGCATTATCTTGGCCAGGTCGCAGTTTCAAATGAGAACTTGTTCTCAACTAGCCTACATTGTTAAATAAAGGTGAAATAAATAAATAAATAAAAATTCATGTTGACACATTTTCAATCTGTGCAATCTCGAACAGCATACTGTCACTCACTGATTCACAGACTAGCTGCAAATCAAATTTAACAAAGCGGAATCAGGAAATGAATGCCCACTCACCATTGCTATTCAATGAAAATTCCACATTCATGCTTTGATCAACCTTTTTTGCCTCTGTGTGTGAATCTGGGCAAGCGATAGGCTACTTTATTTTTTATAGAGGAGCTGGTACATACCCACAAAATTAGAAGTGCCGGTACTGCGTTCTGCACAGCTCCGACCCAAGTCAAGCACTGGATATTAAAATAAAAATGTATTTATTATTTTCACATTCCTATTTAGCATTTAAGCATTGCATTTTTGAACTGTTACTGATCACCCTCCATATAATTGGAAGTATTAGCTAATCCAAAAATGTATTACCCTGATGTACAGGAAATCTTATGAACTTGAACAGATCATGTTTTGTAATGTCAAAATTGTGTGTTGGTGTGCCAGCGCCAACTAAAAAGTTGACAGTGGCTCAACTCTAAAACAAATAGAAACTATTTGATCATCAAATCCAAAGTTTGATGCTGTTTATTAAATCAATTAAATCAATTTAGCTATTATAAATTAACTACTTTTGTTTTGGCATGTGATGTTTATTTAATTTCTTCACTCCCTGTTATAACCAGCTGGGGGAAGTGTTACTCTCTTGCCTGAACTAAAACCCAAACTGTTTTAGTCTGTTTCCATTCTCTTTTATAATAACTCTAGTTGTGTTTTGTGTTCTCCTCAGGGCCATAGAAACTCTGTATTGTTTCTTAGTTTGCCAAAATTGGAAGAAGTTTCCCTCTACTATTTCCGCTCTGAAATACAGTATCCCAAAAGCAAACGAAATAGCACTGAGGTACTCAAATAATCCCCTAAAATATAATACTACCTGAAGGAGTCTAGGCTACCTGTAATGTGAGCAGGACAGCCCTTACTGTCATACTGATTACATAACTTACAGCTACATAAATCCCAGTGGAAATGGAATTACTAATTTGCACACACACACTCTAACTCCCAAAAGCACACACACACCAGAGCAGAAATGCCACCCAGTATCTGCTGAGGCGGGGACAGCAGGATTAGAAATAAACACACCAGAATAAATGTGTGTTGTGCTAACTGGGTGCCTGGAGCAGTGGCGAAGCTCTATAACAGCTGTTGAAGCAAGTCTTTGAAGATGCCCCAAACCAAACTACCCACTATATTGACCAGAGGGTTTCATCAAAGAAAGAGGGAGAGAGATAGATCGGGAGAGAGTACAGAGGGTGATGATAAAGGGGGAAAAGAAAGAGCAGTTGTGAGAGGGAGGGAGTGAACAGTGATGAGGGCAGGGAGTGAGAGGGATAAAAGCCTTGTATGGTGCACTGCTGCAGTTCCAGTAGAAACGAATGTAAATTAGTCAGATTAATCTTCAGCTGTGAATATAATAAGTAACAAGGCATTTTACAGAAACTAGTGTGACTGTCTGTTCTGTTATGTGCACCCCTCTTGGATTAAGTCTGTTTCACCTGGATTTAATTTCCACCATGTTCATGACTCTTTCCTGTACTAATGTGAGAATTTTAACAATGGTAAAGCTTGTGCAGCATGTAGGCATGAAAAAATACAAAATCATGTAAAAGTACCCAATCAAATGTTGAGCATCACATTGTGTTCGTTACATCTGTTTGTTATGTAATTGCATCACTGTGAACCACTCATTATTATTATTATTATTATTAGCCTGTCAGTATCACGGCTCAAGGTAAGACCCAAGTGCAGACTGTGAATGTTTACAATGTTTATTGTAACAACAGGATCAGGCAAACGACAGGTCAAGGCAGGCAGGGGTCGATAATCCAGAGTAGGAGCAAAGGTACAGGACTGCAGGCTCAGGCAGAGTTATCAGAGTCGGTACAGCCACCTGGTTTCTTCATACATCGCGCCGACAGAAACAAACATCTCTCTGGTAAGAAGAAGGGCGGGGGTGTATGCCTTATGATTAACGAGACGTGGTGTGATCATAACAACATACAGGAACTCAAGTCCTTTTGTTCACCTGACCTAGAATTCCTTACAATCAAATGCCGACCGCATTGTCTACCAAGAGAATTCTCTTTGATTATAATCACAGTCGTGTATAACCCCCCCCCCCCCCCCCCCCCCATGCATACACATCGACGGCCCTGAAAGAACTTAATTGGATTCTATGTAAACTAGAAGCGACATATCCTGAGGCTGCATTTATTGTAGCTGGGGATTTTAACAAGGCTAATCTGAAAACAAGGCTCCCTAAATTTTATCAGCATATCGAATGCGCGACCTGGGCTGGCAAAACCCTGGCTCATTGTTATTCTAACTTCCGCGACGCATACAAAGCCCTCCCCTGCCCTCCTTTCGGAAAATCTGACCACGACTCCATTTTCTTGCTCCCAGCCTATAGACAGAAACTTAAACAGGAAACGCCCGTGCTCAGGTCTGTTCAACGCTGGTCCAACCAATCGGATTCCACGCTTCAAGATTGCTTCGATCACGTGGACTGGGATATGTTCCGCATAGCGTCGGACAACAACATTGATGAGTACGCTGATTCGGTGAGCGAGTTTATTAGCAAGTGCATCGGTGTTGTTGTACCCACAGCGACTATTAAAACCTTCCCCAACCAGAAACCGTGGATTGATGGCAGCATTCGCGCAAAACTGAAAGCGCGAACCACGGCTTTTAATCAAGGCAACCGGAAACATGACCGAATACAAACAGTGTAGCTATTCCCTCCGCAAGGCAATCAAACAAGCTAAGCGTCAGTATAGAGACCAAGTAGAGTCTCAATTCAACGGCTCAGACACGAGAGGTATGTGGCAGGGTCTACAGTCAATCACGGACTACAAAAAGAAAACCAGA
The DNA here is from genome assembly GCF_045679555.1 of Salvelinus alpinus. Taxonomy (NCBI): domain Eukaryota; kingdom Metazoa; phylum Chordata; class Actinopteri; order Salmoniformes; family Salmonidae; genus Salvelinus; species Salvelinus alpinus. The sequence continues at coordinate 20,727,817 of NC_092102.1, read as the reverse complement.
CCAGTCTCGGACCACGATGTCTTGCTCCCAGACAAACTAAACAACGTCTTTGCTTGCTTTGAGAACAATACAGTGCCACCGACACGGCCCGCTACCAAAACCTGCGGGCTCTCCTTCACTGCAGCCAACATGAGTAAAACATTTAAATGTGTTAACCCTCGCAAGGCTGCCGGCCCAGACGGCATCTCTAGCCGCGTCCTCAGAGCATGCGCAGACCAGCTGGCTGGTATGTTTACGGACATATTCAATGAATCCTTATCCCAGTCTGCCGTTCCCACATGCTTCAAGAGGGCCACCATTGTTCCTGTTCCCAAGAAAGCTAAGGTAACTGAGCTAAATGACTATCGCCCCGTAGCACTCACTTCCGTCGTCATGAAGTGCTTTGAGAGACTAGTCAAGGACCATATCACCTCCACCATCTGACATACTAGACTCATTCCAATTTGCTTACCGCACCAATAGGTCCACAGACGACGCAATCGCAATCACACTGCACACTGCCCTAACCCATCTGGACAAGAGGAATACCTATGTAGGAATGCTGTTCATCGACTACAGCTCCAAACTCGTCATTAAGCTCGAGACCCTGGGTCTCGACCCCGCCCTGTGCAACTGGGTCCTGGACTTCCTGACGGGCCGCCCCCAGGTGGTGAGGGTAGGGAACAACATCTCCACCCCGCTGATCCTCAACACTGGGGCCCCACAAGGGTGCGTTCTGAGCCCTCTCCTGTACTCCCTGTTCACCCATGACTGCGTGGCCATGCACGCCTCCAACTCAATCATCAAGTTTGCAGACGACACTACAGTGGTAGGCTTGATTACCAACAACGACGAGACGGCCTACAGGGAGGAGGTGAGGGCCCTCGGAGTGTGGTGTCAGGAAAATAACCTCACACTCAATGTCAACAAGACAAAGGAGATAATCGTGGACTTCAGGAAACAGCAGAGGGAGCAGCCCCCTATCCACATCGACAGGACAGTAGTGGAGAAGGTGGAAAGTTTTAAGTTCCTCGGCGTACACAGCACGGACAAACTGAACTGGTCCACCCACACAGACAGCGTGGTGAAGAAGGCGTAGCAGCGCCTCTTCAACCTCAGGAGGCTGAAGAAATTCGGCTTGTCACCAAAAACATTCACAAACTTTTACAGATGCACAATCAAGAGCATCCTGTCGGGCTGTATCACCGCCTTGTACGGCAACTGCTCTGCCCACAACCGTAAGGCTCTCCGGAGGGTAGTGAGGTCTGCACAACGCATCACCGGGGACAAACTACCTGCCCTCCAGGACACCTACACCACCCGATGTCACAGGAAGGCCAAAAAGATCATCAAGGACAACAACCACCCGAGTCCCTGCCTGTTCACCCCACTATCATCCAGAAGGTAAGGTCAGTACAGGTGCATCAAAGCAGGGACCGAGAGACTGAAAAACAGCTTCTATCTCAAGGCCATCAGACTGTTAAACAGCCACAGCTAACATTGAGTGTCTGCTGCCAACATACTGACTCAACTCCAGCCACTTTAATAATGGAAATTGATGGAAATTGATGTAAAAAATGTATCACTAGCCACTTTAAACAATGCCACTTAATATAATGTTTACATACCCTACATTACTCATCTCATATGTATATACTGTACTCTATATCATCTACTGCATCTTTATGTAATACATGTATCACTAGCCACTTTAAACTATGCCACTTTGTTTACATACCCTACATTACTCATCTCATATGTATATACTGTACTCGATACCATCTACTGCATCTTGCCTATCCCATTCTGTACCATCACTCATTCATATATCTTTATGTACATATTCTTTATCCCTCGTCTGCCTCCCCTGCAGTTAAGCATTTTTATTGACACGGGACAAACAAGTGTTTTATATCTGTTCAGCCTCCTCGATGGCATCAGCTGAAACTCTGTGTTCAGTGCATGAGTGGGGTCCGATATGACCTTTCTGGGCTGCCTGATGATGGTCTCCTGGAAAATGTCCTGGAGAGAGGAGGGAAGTGTCATGCCTATAATCTTCCCTGCTGTCTTGGTCAGTCTCAAGATTTGGGCTTTGAGCTGCACTGTAAGGTTATCAAACCATGTTACAATGCCGTAACGTAAGATTTCCTCAATGGTTGATCTTTGCAAGAGGAGCATAATCTTCTGGTTGACTCCATAGACCCTGAGCCGACACAGGAAGTGCAAGCAGTGTTGGATATCCCTCTAGTGGTGCGAAGATATATGAAGATATCCCTCTAGTGGTGCGGGGGCTGTGCTTTGGCAAAGTGGGTGGGGTTATATCCTTCCTGTTTGGCACTGTCCGGGGGTATCATCGGATGGGGCCACAGTGTCTCCTGACCCCTCCTGTCTCAGCCTCCAGTATTTATGCTGCAGTAGTTTATGTGTCGGGGGGCTAGGGTCAGTTTGTTATATCTGGAGTACTTCTCCTGTCTTATCCGGTGTCCTGTGTGAACTTAAGTATGCTCTCTCTAATTCTCTCCTTCTCTCTTTCTTTCTCTCTCTCGGAGGACCTGAGCCCTAGGACCATGCGTCAGGACTACCGGGCATGATGACTCCTTGCTGTCCCCAGTCCACCTGGCCTTGCTGCTGTTCCAGTTTCAACTGTTATGCATGCGGCTATGGAACCCTGACCTGTCCACCGGACGTGCTACCTGTCCCAGACCTGCTGTTTTCAACTCTCTAGAGACCGCAGGAGCGGTAGAGATACTCTTAATGATCGGCTATGAAAAGCCAACTGACATTTACTCCTGAGGTGCTGACTTGCTACACCCTCAATAACCACTGTGATTATTATTATTTGACCATGCTGGTCATTTATGAACATTTGAACATCTTGACCATGTTCTGTTATAATCTCCACCCGGCACAGCCAGAAGAGGACTGGCCACCCCTCATAGCCTGCTTCCTAGGTTTTGGCCTTCCTAGGGAGTTTTTCCCAGCCACCGTGCTTCTACACCTGCATTGCTTGCTGTTTGGGGTTTTAGGCTGGGTTTCTGTACAGCACTTCGAGATATTAGCTGATGTACGAAGGGCTATATAAATACATTTGATTTTATTTGATTTTGGATGCGTGAGCAAACGCTTGTGCTCCACATGGGTGTGCCAGCACAGCCCACTGTCAATGTGGACCCCCAGGTACTTGTATGAGTTCACTTGCTCAATGTTCTCTCCGTATACCACTATGGGGCTGTGGTCCCCAATGGACTTAGGGTCAAGGATTATCTCCTCAGTTTTTTTCACATTCAGTTATAGGTGATGTTCATGACGAATCCTTGATGTCATAGCGTTTGTTTAAGAGCCAGAGGACAGCGGTGGTGTCCAAGAACTTAACAACGTAGTTGTTGGGGTGCCTGCTGACGCAGTCGTTTGTATACGGCGTGAAGAGGATAGGGGAAGTTACACAGTCCTGGGGTGCCCCCGTGCTGATGGTCAGGGCATCAGAGAGTGTAGAGTTAATTCTGACTTGCATCCTGTTGGTAAGGAAAGAGTCGTACCACCTTAATTTGAATGGGTTCACCTTCATCTGTTTCAGCTTCTCCCATAGGAAATGCACTTGGATTGTAATAATGGTGAAGCTGAAGTCAATGAACGTGAGCCTTGCGTATGCTACTGGGCATTCAAGGTGTTTTAGGATAAGATACATTATTGTGCTAATGGCGCCATCCGTGTTCCTCTTCTCCTTGTATGCAAACTGATAGGGATCTAGGAATTGTTGGACATCAGTGTGTAGGTTTCCAACCATGATTTTTTCTAAGGACTTCATCACAATGGATGTGAGCGCACATGCTCTTAAAAACACTGGTGACAAAACTTTGTAGAAAAATCTGACATCAAATCGATTATAAAACTCATTAAGTTTGTTTGCTTTGTCAATGTCATTAGGTGCACACACTGATTTCTTAGCAGAGCTCATGTTTGATATCACTCTAAAAGAGTCCCATAGTTTCTTAGAGTCCATTGTTAGGAAGTTCTGCTCCTCACACTCCCTATGTTGTTTCTGTGCCTCCTTCAGTTTACTATTCAGCTCATTTTGGGTCGCCCTCAACTTTAAGTTGTCTCTGTTTTGGAATGCTCACCTCTTTCTGTTAATGCAGTATTTAACTTATTTTGTGATATAGTCTTTATTATTTGGTTACACATACAGCCGAGCTCCTGTGGGACCATTTTTGGAAGGTACACGTTTTTTCCACTTCAAACCAGTCTGCTCACGCGCTCAGCTGTAGCTTGGATGCCATCCTGATTATTTCATTTATTTTACCACTATTTAACCAGGTAGGCCAGTTGAGAATAAGTTCTCATTTACAACTGCGACCTGGCCAAGATAAAGCAAAGCAGTGCGACAAAAACAACACAGAGTTACACATGGGATAAACAAACATACAGTCAATAACACAATAGAAAATATATATACAGTGTGTGCAAATGAAGTAAGAAGGTAAGGCAATAAATAGGCCATTGTGGCAAAGTAATTACAATTTAGCAATTAACACTGGAGTGATAGATGTGCAGATGAGGATGTGCAAGTAGAAAAACTGGTGTGCAAAAGAGCAGAAAGAAACAAATATGGGGATGAGGTAGTTAGTTGGTTGGATGGGCTATTTACAGATGGGCTATTTACAGATGGGCTGTGTACAGCTGCAGTGATCGGTAAGCTGCTCTGACAGCCGATACTTGAAGTTAGTGAAAGCCTCCAACTTCAGTGATTTTTGCAATTCGTTACAGTCATTGGCAGCAGAGAACTGGAAGGAAAGGCAGCCAAAGGGTGTGTTGGTTTTGAGGATTAGGTTTGACCTGGTCATGAAAGACTCCCCACAAAACTTTGTCTGGCACCACACACAGTCAAACTGCCCTATTACCCCAGTCACGGCCATGCACAGACGTTATGGAGGGCATGTGCAATTTTTTTTTTTTAATAAGGGGCATCCCCAAAATGTGTTTCCTGCTAATTCTTACAAGAAGAGGGCAAAGCAGCACAACCTGATGAGTAAAGTATTGAGCAAAACTATTTTGAACTGGAATAAATGCTGCACTTACTAATAAATGCTGCACTTACTAACAATGACCAACACAATTCTGTTGAAATAGGTTGTAAGAAATACTTTAGTCTACTATCACTATATACTCCATTTGTAGCCACTATCATGTATCCCAGTGTTTTACAAAATGTTTGACCTGTGACCCCCGAAAAGGGGTGGTACAAAACTTGCGACCCCTGCACACGCACATCACACATACATACACTTGTTAGGTTCTAATTCTCAGAGTAAAAAACTCTACGGACACTATGAAAGCTTAACCATGTTTATTCTTCCCAGAGGGTCTATACAGCTGCATTCAGACAAAACATGTTTCCACCAACACAAGTGTATATATACTCCAATTTAGGCACTGCTCCTTCTCTCCATCCCTTACATATTTTATGGTTCGACAGGAAGACGAAGTCATGGGATTATAAACCGTTCCTTCTCCCTTAAGGTGACCTGACCTGACCTCAACGCCCTTGATGCCTAACATGGAACCCAAACCGGTTGTGCGAGTGCACCACCGTGCATAAATGTATTTTGTCCCCCCACACCAAACGCGATCACAACAGGCAGGTTAAAATATCAAAACAAACTCTGAACCAAATATATTAATTTGGGGACAGGTCGAAAAGCATTAAACATTTATGGCAATTTAGCTAGCTAGCTTGCACTTGCTGGCTAATTTGTCCTTTTTAGCTAGCTTGCTGTTGCTAGCTAATGTGTCCTGGGATATAAACATAGAGTTACTTTACCTGAAATGCACAAGGTCCTCTACTCCGCCAATTAATCCACACATAAAACAGTCAACCGAATCGTTTCTAGTCATCTCTCCTCCTTCCAGGCTTTTTCTTCTCTTGACTTAATATTGCGATTGGCAACTTTCATAAATTAGATGCATTACTGCCACTGACCTTGTTCATCTTACAGTCACCCTCGTGGGTATAACCAATGAGGAGATGGCACGTGGGTATCTGCTTCTATAAACCAATGAGGAGATGGGAGAGGCAGGAATTGCAGCGCGATCTGCGTCAGAAATAGAACTGACTTCTTTTTAAGCCCTTGGCAACGCAGACACTCGTTGGTGCGCGCGAGCAGTGTGGGTGCAATAATTGAATAATATAGATTTCAAAATGTATTTTGCAATGCACGCGACGCGAGCGATGTAGTCAGCCTATAACCCAAAGCTCTCCACCCGTATCACCTATAGCACTCCCGTGACTGCCTCCCCTCCACCCAGCACATTCCAAAGCCATCTGGCCCCTACAGATAACCATTAACTTCTGATGTAAAAACCAGTCTCTATCACTCCTCAGATACTATAGTATTACCCCTGATGTATCATGTCTCTAGTATAACAATGTTCCAAGTTTAACCCAGAACCTAACACACTGATACTCCTACACACACACACTACATATGCTCACACACACAAAACACACAGGCATATTGATGCCACACACATACACACACTTTCACTCTCCACAGGCGCTGCTGCTACTATTGCCTAGTCACTTTTACCCCTACCTACATGTACATATTACCTCAACTACCTCGTACCCCTGCACACTGACTCGGTACCGCTACTCCTTGTATAAAGCCTCGTTATTGTTATTTATTGTGTCACTATTTTTATTTACAAATTTTCTTACATTTTAAGTTGCTAATTTCTACCAGCATGTTAAATGTGCAACCAGAGGGGGAAAAAACTCGAGACCACCTTTACTCCGCAGAGACGCATGTAGTTGAGGTAATATGTACATGTAGGTAGGGGTAAAAGTACAAAGCTCGCCCTCCATTTGGCAAATCTGACCATAATTCTATCCTCATGATTCCTGCTTACAAGCAACAATTCAAGCAGGAAGCACCAGTGACTCGGTCAATAAAAAAAAGTGGTCAGATGAAGCAGATGCTAAGCTACAAGACTGTTTTGCTAGCACAGACTGGAATATGTTTCCGGGATTCTTCCGATGGCATTGAGGAGTACACCACATCAGTCACTGGCTTCATCAATAAGTGCGTCGATGACGTCGTCCCCACAGTGACTGTACGTACATACCCCAACCAGAAGCCATGGATTACATGCTACATCCGCACTGAGCTAAAGGGTAGAGCTGCCGCTTTCAAGGAGCGGGACTCTAACCCGGAAGCTTATAAGAAATCCTGTTATGCCCTCCGACGAACCAACAAACAGGCAAAGCATCAATACAGGACTAAGATCAAATCGTACTACACCGGCTCCGACGCTCGTCTTATGTGGCAGGGCTTGCAAACTATTACAGACTACAAAGGGAAGCACAGCCGAGAGCTGCACAGTGACACAAGCCTACCAGACAAGCTAAATTACTTCTATGCTCGCTTTAAGGCAAGTAACACTGAAACAAGCATGAGAGCATCAGCTGTTCTGGACGACTGTGTAATCACGCTCTCTGCAGCCGATCTGAGTAAGACCTTTAAACAGGTCAACATTCACAGGCTGCAGGGCCAGACGGATTACCAGGACATGTACTCCGAGCATGTGCTGGCCAACTGGCAAGTGTCTTCAGACATTTTCAACCTCTCCCGGTCTGAGTCTGTAATACCAACATGTTTCAAGCAGACCAACATAGTCCCTGTGCCCAAGAACACTAAAGTAACCTGCTTAATGACTACCGACCCGTAGCACTCACGTCTGTAGCCATGAAGTGCTTTGAAAGGCTGGTCATGGCTCACATCAACACCATTATCCCAGAAACCCTAGACCCACTCCAATTTGCATACTGCCCCAACAGATCCACAATCTCCATTGCACTCCACACTGCCCTTTCACACCTGGACAAAGGGAACACCTATGTGAGAATGTTATTCATCGACTACAGCTTAGCGTTCAACCCCATAGTGCCCTCAAAGCTCATCACTAAGCTATGGACCCTGGGACTAAGCTATGGACTAAGCTATGGACGCTGATCCTCAACACGGGGGCCCCTCAGGGGTGCGTGCTCAGCCCCCTCCTGTACTCTCTGTTCACTCATGACTGCACGGCCAGGCACGACTCCAACACCATCATTAAATTTGCCGATGACAACAGTGGTAGGCCTGATCACCGACAATGACGAGACAGCCTATAGGGAGGAGGTGAGAGACCTGACCGCGTGGTGCAAGGACAACAACCTCTCCCTCAACGTGATCAAGACAAAGGAGATGATTGTGGACTACAGGAAAAGGAGGACTGAGCACGCCCCCATTTTCATTCTTCAGGGCTGTAGTGGAGCAGGTTGAGAGCTTCAAGCTCCTTGGCGTCCACATCACCAAAAAACTAACATGTTCCAAGCACACCAAGACAGTTGTGAAGAGGGCATGACAAGCCTATTCCCCCTCAGGAGACTGACAAAATTTGGCATGGGTCCTCAGATCCTCTACAGCTGCACCATCGAGAGCATCCTGACCGGTTGCATCACTGCCTTGTATGGCAACTGCTCGGCCTCCGACCGCAAGCCACTACAGAGGGTAGTGAGTACGGCCCACTACATCACTGGGGCCAAGCTTCCTGCCATCCATGACCTCTATACAATGCAGTGTCAGAGGAAGGCCCTAAAAATTGTCAAAGCCTCCAGCCAGCCTAGTCATAGACTGTTCTCTCTGCTACCGCATGGCAAGCGGTACCGGAGCGGCAAGTCTAGGTCCAAGAGGCTTCTAAACAGCTTCTACCCCCCAAGCCATAAGACTCCTGAACATCTAATCAAATGGTTACCCAGACTATTTGCATTGCCCCCCCCCCTTTTACTTTGCTGCTACTCTCTGTTATTATCTATACATAGTCACTTTAATATCTCTACCTACATGTACATATTACCTCAATTACCTCGACTAACCTGTGCCCCCGCACATTGACTCTGTTCCGGTACCCCCTGTATATAGCCTCACTATTGTTATTTTACTGCTGCGCTTTAATTACTTGTTACTTTTATTTTTCTAAACTGCTAAGTTGGTTAAGGGCTTGTACAGTAAGTAAGCATTTCACTCTAACATCTGTTGTATTCGGCGCATGTGACAAATAAAATGTGATTTTTGATTTGATTTGCATTGTTGGAAAAGGGCTTACAACGTTAACGTCTACACCTGTTTTATTCGGCACGTGACAAGTAACATTTTATTTGATTTTCTCCCTAGCACCTGTCAGAATAATGTATTTTATGTCTATCATATTTTAGGATTCACAGCTTTTGGAGCTAACTAATGCTCTCAAATTGTATCGTGATGTCGACAGCAGATGAAGGTTAAATTAGCGAAGGTTAAATTGTCACTATTGGAATGAACTGCTCTTGGATCTGCTTAACAGAGATTGCCATAGGCAATTAATGGAAAACGGTCATCGACCGGGAACGCTAACCATCCCAACAGGAACATTTTATATTCAGTCATGTTGATACAGGCAGTGGTGGAAAAAGTACCCAATTGTACCTCAAAAAACTACTTAAGTAGTACTTTCAAGTATTTTTACTTAAGTACTTTACACCACTAGAAGTCACACAATAACAGCTGTTAATCTTGCAACGTTTATTGTCATGTCACAGCAGTGTGTAGGAAGGAGATTCCAAGATGTGGGAAGTGTGCAGGAGGGTATGGGACAGAGGATTGTGTAGTTTCGGTGGATAAAGATGTATGTGTCAACTGAAGGTGTGCCCATGTGGCTGGGGATCGGATGTGTCCGGTGCGAGAGACAGGTTGAGGTGGCTAGAGTCAGAGTAGTGAAGAACATGTAGTATGCTGAGGCAGTGAAGAAAGTAGAGGACGATGGGTCAAGGGTGAGTAGTAAATCTGTGCCAGCACAGAGGGATAGGCCAACGAGTGATATATGCTTCAGTAAGGTTGGCTTCTTAGCGTTCATAGCAATGGTCAACAACTGTACTGCAGAAATGGAACGTAAATCACAGAAAATGTATGTTGTGGTGGCAGCTGCAGAGATGTGTTTGGGTATACAAGATTTGACTTCAGACGAGTTACAGGGTGTGTTGAGTGGTGGTGTCCCATTCTCCCTGGTCGTTGGCATGGTGCAGGAGCAGATAGGGTCAAGGTAGTGGAATTAATCGATTTAAAGTCGATTTAATCAACACTTGCATTAGTCCCTTCATTTTGGTGATTGGCGTTTAGGCGGTGACAACGAAAAGGCAGCAGACACATCACATTGTGTCTATGTAGAGCAAGGATATTCAACTAGTAGGAATAAACCACCTGATTATTAATATTCATTTGATAATTTGTTTGGAGGTTTGGTGATTTGAGAAATGTGTTTTTATAACAAGAACATTTTAAAACACCTTGCACTTCAGGGGAGGCAAACATTTAATGTTTAAAGAATCCTGAATACACCTGACCTGTGGTTTATTTTTTTTTATTTTTTTCCCATCCTGGTCATACGTCTAAGCCATGTCAAAATATGTAGAATTGCAGGGAATTAGCTTTAAAACAGTAACATTTTCCATCTAGGGCAATGAAATTCACACAGCAAATCTCACGCCAAGCCTTCTTCAAAAGTTTGCAGCCGTGAAAATGTTATTGAAAAACAGAGATGGTTAATCTAATCTCATTAAACTACGGCACATGATATCTGTCATGTCACAAATAATGACTTTACCTTACCTGACCCACAGCATGCAGGCCTGAACCTCCCTGCCCATCAGAACAGGTATGTGACAATAACTCTAGTATGAACTCGTACCCAGACGCAGAGAAACACAGCAGGCAGAGGTGAGGGTAAATCCAGAATGTTTACTGAAGTATTCACAGAAAAAACAACAAAGCAAGTGCACATGAGTACAACACAAAACAAGACAAGAGGCCTGAGCAACCGGCCCAGTTCCATAGAGGAACCTAAATAGTCCTAAACTAGGTGAACCCAGTAATCCTAATCAGGCTCACATGGACACTAGAAACATAAGGATGCCCTCCTGTGGCAGCCTCAGGGATAACACTCCATGATGACCTCTAACCTGTGACAAGGTAGGCCTATTTTGATGGGCCGTTTTGAAACATGACTTACACTTCAAACAATTATAACCACGTACCAGACTGGTAGTTTCCATATTGTTTCTAAAATTAGCTAATTAAAGCAATTTCCTCATATTTGTTTCACAGTTTTAATAAGGACATCATGATGAAAATATAGCCTGGATATGCTCTCTTATTACAAATACACATCAAAGCCAACAGCACAACAACACAATGGTCCGAAGGGAAATCCAGAGCAAGGCCTGCTTCACAGCCCAGTACTATCAACAATATATTAGAAATAATGTCAGGAGAAATTTTGCCAAGGCCTCTCTCTACACTGGCACGGTATCACCAGACGAGTTTAGTGATTAGCTATAAGATTTTCATATCGCCCCCACTACACGGATGTGAACATTGCATAATGTGTGGGATCATTGGGCTCCTATTTCCTTTGGTTCTGTCTCCTTGCTATGTGATTGTCCTGGATAAATCCACTGCACTTATAACAATAAATGTTCTCTTTTATAAATATATTTAAATATTTCAGTTAACAATTTTGTCCTTAGGCATCTTGTACAACTTAATGTTCTTTGTTGTTTGCATTGACCAACTTGTTTGCTATGGTGAGTGAGACGGAGTACAACAGCTGCTGACGTACAAAAACATTTCAAGAAGTATGTTTTTTTGCAAAATATCCAACCTTGAAGCTGTGGTCCTTTGGCAATGACCTTGGTCAGAACAGAATGGACTGAGGTTCTCCCTATAGGGATGCTGAGGCTGGCTGCAGCTTGCTGTAATGCCAATAATGGCTATCTGGAATGGAGGCATTAACAAATATTGCACAAATAAGCGCCAATACCAGCAACTCGGCCAGCTAAAAACATATGTATGTTTGGGGGGATGGAGGCCACAGGAAAATGCATGCACTGTTTTGTAGCGGAGGCAAACGCTGATGAGGCATGATGGGCCAGTCTCTCACAGATACTGACATCTTGCCCTTTGTGCTTAACTGAATTCCACCAATCCTTTTTGCCATTTTACTGTCTCCCATCCTGGCCATGTCTTTCCACATGGCCATCTCCATCCCTGCCTGAATGATTAGGGTAGGATACAGTTCTGATTCACTACTAGAGGAAAGGAGTCTGTTGTTTAGCAGAGAGTTGACTGATAGTCGCATTGCTGTAGGTGGAGCCTGACAGTATTCGGGCAGTCCTCTGGGGTGTGGTCCCTGTGTGGCAGTGTGCTCCATCCTCGGCACAGTACAGACATGCCCTGTGGCTCTCTGGCTGTCCGTTTGAGACACTCATGTCCTTGTTGTTTCTCTGGGATGTGGATCCAAATGGGTCTTTCTGTTCAGGCCGGGGGCTGCCCCTGCAGATCCTATTGCGGAACGTGGATGTGTCTCGACAAAGACACTTGCGGAAGTTTGGTTTGCAAAGGAGGTAGACCATAGGATTGTAGATGGTGGACGATTTGGCAAAGATGGCCGCCAGGGCGAATGCAGTAGGAGGCACCAGAGTGGCGTCACCAAATGCCGCCCACATGGCCACTATGGCGTAGGGGCTCCATGCACCCAGGAAGCCGATGCATACTGCTACTGACAACTGTTGAAAAACACACACAATATATAAACAGCCATAAATATTCAATATCACTTGACTTAGTCGCAAGATATAATGCTTTATAACTTTGGCACAGACCCTGCAAACTATACAAGTCTAACCACACACAAAATTACATAATCCCTGAGCTGTTGTTGTTGTGAACTGGACTGCTGACACAGGGATACTCTGACCTTGATGATGAGGGCGTGTGCGTTGGTGGTCTTGGTCTGGGGTGACACATGCTGCTGGACGGCCTGGTGAGAGCCGCGCACCGTCAGCAGGATGAAGGTGTAGGAGAGGAAGATGACGGTGCAGGGCAGAGCGTAGGAGAAGAGGAACAGGCAGACGATGTAAGACAGGGCAGACAGCTCGTAGTTGGGTACGTGCCAGTCAATGCAGCAGGCAGTGCCATAAGGCTCGGGCCCGTAGTGTCCCCAATGTGCCAGGGGACCGATGGCGAACACAGAGGCATAACACCACACTGCCACCACCAGGAAGCAGGCATGGGATGAGGAGAATTTATTGCCTGAGGATGGAAAATGGGACAGAGGGGAAAAGGAAGGAGGAGAAATTAGCATTTTGACATAAGATAAAATAGTGCTTTATTCATCTCGAAAGGGCACATTAGATTGCATCAGTTTTAACAGACTACTTCACCATCTCAGAGATTAACATACAACAAAAAATTAAGGTTAGATTATATCCCAATGACATCTAACTCACCATAGTAAGAGAAGCAGACTTTGAGGCAGCAGATGGAAGAGAGAGCTGTGAGGTTGGTCAGACTGCACAGACCAAACAGAACCCCACACATAGCGTAAAACTGACAGGTGATCTCATCAAACAGCCACCTACACAGTGGGGAGAGATAAGAGAGTTAGACAGAAGAAAGTTTTCACTGAGATATTTAGTCATTATCATTGCAGCATAGAATAACGATGATTTCTCGATAATGCCCTAGGGTTTTTTTGTTCCATGAACAAGAAGAAAGAAAGAATATCAAATACTTGTGAGCGAATGCTGAGGGAATGGCCAGAGGGAATAAAGACAGGGTCATCCCAAGGTCGCTGATGGACAGGTTTATGATGAAGAACTCGGCCGGCTTCAAGGACAATCGCTTACGATACGCAACAAGCAGCAAGATGCCATTCCCCAGGAGAGACAGAACACCTAGAAGAGAAAGAGAATGAAATATGAGGGGAAAAAAAGAGAATGATAACTACAGTGCATTCTGAAAGTATTCAGACCCCTTGACTTTTTCCACATTTTTTTACGTTACATCGTTATTCTAAAATATATATATATATTTTTTAAATATCCTTAATCTACACACCCCATAATGACAAAGCAAAAACTTTTTTTTTTAAATTTTTGAGAACCTGAAACGAACCTGAAGGTAACACGTTCATCTGTACAAACAATAGTACGCAAGTATAAACACCATGGGACCACGCAGCCGTCATATCGCTCAGGAAGAAGACGTGTTCTGTCTCCTAGAGATGAACGTACTTTGGTGCAAAAAGTGCAAATCAATCCCAGAACAACGGCAAAGGACCTTGTGAAGATGCTGGAGGAAACAGGTACAAAAGTATCTATATCCACAGTAAAACAAGTCCTATATCAACATAACCGGAAAGGCCGCTCAGAAAGGAAGGAGCCACTGCTCCAAAACCGTCATAAAAAAGCCAGACTACGGGTTGCAACTGCACATGGGGACAAAGATCATACTTTTTGAAGAAATGTCCTCTGGTCTGATGAAACAAAAATAGAACTGTTTGGCCATAATGACCATTGTTATGTTTGGAGGAAAAAGGGGGAGGCTTGCAAGCCGAAGAACCCCATCCCAACCGTGAAGCACAGGGGTGGCAGCATCATGTTGTGGGGGTGCTTTGCTGCAGGAAGGACTGGTGCACTTCACAAAATCGATGGCATCATGAGGATGGAAATTTATGTGGATATATTGAAGCAATATCTCAAGACATCAATCAGGAAGTTAAAGCTTGGTCGCAAATGGGTCTCCCAAATGGACAATGACCCCAAGCATACTTCCAATGTTGTGGCAAAATGGCTTAAGGACAACAAAGTCAAGGTATTGGAGTGGCCATCACAAAGCCCTGACCTCAATCCTATAAAACATTTGTGGGCAGAACTGAAAAAGTGTGTGCGAGCAAGGAGGCCTACAAACCTGACTCCGTTACACCAGCTCTGTCAGGAGGAATGGGCCAAAATTCACCCAACTCATTGTGGGAAGCTTGTGGAAGGCTACCTGAAACGTTTGACCCAAGTTAAACAATTTAAAGGCAATGCTACCAAATACTAATTGAGTGTATGTAAACTTCTGACCCACTGGGAATGTGATGAAATAAATAAAATCTGAAATAAATAAATCTCTTTACTATTATTCTGACATTTCACATTCTTAAAATAAAGTGGTGTTCCTAACTGACCTAAGACAGGGACTTTTTACTAGGATTAAATGTTAGGAATGGTGAAAAACGGAGTTTAAATGTATTTGGCTAAGGTGTTTGTAAACTTCCAACTTCAACTGTAAGTAAATCATGAATTTTTGTTTCTTATATTTAAAACATTTGCAAACATTTTGAAAAACCTGTTTTGGCTTTGTCATTATGGAGTATTGTGTGTAGATTGAGTGGGGGGAAATTATTTTATCAATTTTAGAATCAGGCTGTAACATAACAAAATGTGGAAAAGGGGAAGGGGTCTGAATACTTTCAGAATGCACTGTAAATAAAGACCTAAACATAGAGGAAGAATTAGGAATATGTCAAATCAGGGTATATATCCAGGCATAAAATCATACAGTACTCTTAAGAATGGATGAGGGTAAATGCCTTGACGCTTCTATCTGATCTGTATGTGGCTGTGACTGGCTCCCCTTAGCTGGAATCAGATTTACCCAAATGTAAGGACTGGATCAACAGTGAGTAAATTTGACCCATTGACAGGGAATAGGAACTCACAGAATATGCTGTAGAAAGTGCCCATGAGGAAGTCAAGCTCCTTTGAGATTGTGGAGACAAACAGGGTTGTGTCTGAAGCATTTCCCATCTGGAGAGGACAGAGGAGTGTAACGGTTAGTCAGAAAACAGTAGTGCAGTTAATTGTATTAATTATGTAATTACGTTGTGTTTGCCAGAGTTAATTACAGACACAAGTTCTCTCTGAATCATCTAATTTAATAATCAGTAAATGAGTGACAAAGGAAAAATCAGAGGAGAAATGAACAGAAAATGGAAGTGAGAAAGTAGCATAGCAACAAATGCTTCCCTACACTATTTGTTGTTGTTATTAGCTCTACAGTTGTCTGCTTTTGATAAGAAAAAAAAGGGAAAAGATGGAAATACATAGATTTTAAAAGAATGAATTGGCCTAACATATTTTTTCAAAAGGGCCCTACTTTCTGGCTAATCTAATTTAACTGCTCCGGAGAGACAAATAGAAGCCAAATCACACCGTTGAAAACCATGCACCATAAATGTATTTACAATAAATATATTTGCAGAGACACAAATTGTGCCAAGATTTTGGACTGTGGTTATGCAGAGAGCTGTGTTGAGCACTGAATCAAGACACTGCCTGTACTTTTGCGAGTTTGAATGTGTGCTCTTCACCCAGCAGCTGCTGGTTTGTATGTGGCGTATATTGGAGTAGATGTGTTAAGGAGGCTGTATTATTATGTTATATGCTGCAGTTTCTGCAGAGTGGATGGCATATACTATAGGAGGAGTGTTGTTAGATAAAGACCAAGATTCTGTGATAAAGGCATGCATTTGAAGCGGTAGAAAGGCACAACAGAGGGAAATATAGTTGGAGAGATTGAACGTTTCACAGCAGATACGGTGGCACCTAAAAATGAATGCCCAAAAAGTCTGAGTATCTCACTGAACCCAAATATCCCACAGAGAAGATTAGTAATGAGAGAGACAGAGAGGGAGATTGAGATAAATGGGAGCTTAAAGTTGCTCCAGAGAGCGTTGAGCAGATGGTAAATCTTATTTTTTTTCTACCGTGCACACACACTGATGTTATATGATACCCAGAGGTTATTGGACATGTCTGTTACGGTTGATGTGAGGGATGTTGGAGAAGCCTGCAGTCCCTCTGCTAATAAAGCCTGTCTAGCAAAAGTATTATATCAGAGACACACGTTATGAGTCATGCAGAGGAGCTGGACAGAGCCAGTTCAGAGACCCTAGCTGTCCACATGGAAATGCTTCCTGCTGAGGAATTGAGTTTGTATTATGCAGACAGAGAAAAGCGAAATAAAAAATCTAATTAAAGCCAGGAAATAAGAAAAACACAAAGGGTCTTGAACACCACTCGTGTTCTGAATGGGCCTCCCCGTCCTCCAGAGGCTCTAATCTCCCTAGACATTCATGGCCCTCAAGCATCCCTCCTTATGTAGGTTACGAAGTTTGCTTATTTTTCTAGTCCATATTTAGTAACCAAATGAATAAGGCTTGATTGGCTATCTATAAACAAATTATTAACAGTTTATAAGCTACTTATAAACCCTTTATAAATTATACCCTAATGTAAAGTGTTACCAATGTGTTTGCATGATGATGAGGGTGTAAGTGTGAGACAAGCCAAGTGTGTCACATCTTATGTGCAGACAGATTTTCTCTAAACGAGAAGGCAGCAATGCATTGCACATTACAGTATGGTTTTATATGCAACCCAACACAGTCATCAAACTAAATCTGCTACCTTATTTGACGTGCCCAGGGAACTTTGTTAAAAATAAACATTTAGGTCAACATTCATTCAGTCATACAGAGAGAGTCCTTGAACCTGTAGCCATGCTCCAATAAGTATTTCAATACCTTACACAGCAAGATATACAGTACCAGTCAAAAGTTTGGACACACCTACTCATTCAAGGGTTTTTCTTTATTTTTACTATTTTATACATTGTAGAAAGTAGTGAAGACATCAAAACTATGAAATAACACATAAAGGTTTTTTGTTCTTAAAAATTTCCAGATTGACTGATGTCTTAAACAACACAACTGAAATAAATTCCACAAATTAACTTTTAACAATGCACACCTGTTAATTGAAATGCATTCCAGGTGACTACCCCATGAAGCTGTTTGTGAGAATGCCAAGAGTGTGCAAAGCTGTCATCAAGTCAAAGGGTGGCTACTTTGAAGAATCTCAAACATAAAATATATGTTGATTTGTTTAACACTTCACTATTATTGTACAATGTAGACAATAGTAAAAATGAAGAAAAACCCTTGAATGAGTAGGTGTGTCCAAAGGTTTGACTGTTACAGTAGTTCTACCACCACAACTCTAGGAAATATTAATCATTTATTACAACATCGGTGCCGTAGAAGCAAGGCTATATAACATAGTGATGCTCAGTAATTGAGTCTGGTTGGAAGCGCTCCACAGAACTCATTACTCCTTGCATTTCCCCTTGACCTGAATATCAATTTCCAGTAGAGTGACTTGTCATTATGTTTCACATGATTACATAACAACCCTATCCGATATATTCAGGTACATGTAGGCAACAATGTTACGTGGGTGCTTGACAGACATTATCAAATGGGTTGGTTGTCTGAATTTACTGATCATGTCATGACAACACATGGAACTGCTGGTGGTTAATGTACCTCAGTCATATTTCAGATGGGTACTTGAGCCTGGTGTAAATGATCCATGCCATAACCATTAACATCACAAACAGGTTTTCTTTATTGAAACCGCACAAAGAACAGTGAGTTCACATCGTTGACCTACTTAACATATACTGTGTAAAATAACAGGATGTTAGCTGCCCCCCCCCCCCCCACAGAAAAAGGAGACTTGAAGGGTGTTCCTTTATTCTTCTTTCAAAGAAATAGACAGCCCGGCTTTGCTACTCAAACACACACCAATAAGAACTACGTTATGATACTACTTCAAAATGACCCTGACATTAATATTTCAGATTTTGTTTTTTGATTTCATGCAAACCAAACCTCTTGGTACTTTTTTAACATGTTGAATGTAAATTGGAAAGCTTCGTTACAGACCAATGTGTGTCATCACTTTCAAACAAACCATCTTTTCCACTGACAGCGCTACAGTGGATGTTCTTGTTCTACTCGCTGTGTTTTTCCAAGAAACAGGCATGCTCACTAGTAACAGTACATGAGTACCAGAACACCCTCGTGTGTGTGTGTGTGTGTGTGTGTGTGTGTGTGTGTGTGTGTGTGTGTGCGTGTGCGTGCGTGCGTGCGTGCGTGCGTGCGTGCGTGCGTGTGTGTGTGAGAGAGAGTATGTGTGTGAGTACAGCTCATGCGTGATCATGTGTGTGTGCATCCATGAATGCTTGTCACCACATTAGAAAGCTGCATTACCACTAGTTGACCGGCTGAACTGCGACGTTGGTCAACTGTGGCTAATCTGTTTTTTGTGGGACCAGCTGAACTGTGCCAAAGATAATGTGTCTTTGAGTTCAGTTGAATAGCTGCTCTGGTCAGCTCTAGTGTACTGGGTGACCTGGATAGTGACAAACAAAGACTGTGTCCCAATTGGAACCCTACTCCCTATTTAGTGCAATACTGAGCCCTGGTCAACAGTAGTGTACTATATAGGAAATAGGTTGCCATTTGAGACGCTTCCACAGATCCAGTTTAGATGTCCAAACTTAGATGGCCTGCACACATATCAGAAGTCAAT
This sequence comes from Salvelinus alpinus, assembly GCF_045679555.1. Classification (NCBI taxonomy): domain Eukaryota; kingdom Metazoa; phylum Chordata; class Actinopteri; order Salmoniformes; family Salmonidae; genus Salvelinus; species Salvelinus alpinus. Next base: position 20,708,502 of record NC_092102.1, on the reverse strand, counting down.
GATTTACAATTGACACTACTGTGTTATTTTTAATACTGTATCTATTCCGTCATGTATCTCCCTCTGTGCATGTGTCTCTAGTCTCTACCTGTTTGAACACAGTTAGTAATGCTCATGAGTGCAGGCAGTGGCGACATGCCCATAGGGGGCACCCTCAGATTTGTACTGTTTTAAAAATGTTTAGATGTTAATTTATTTACTAAACTTCATTTTTAAGCCCATGTTTTATCATAATTATTTATAAAAAGATCTGTTAGCTGTATTTTGCGGAGGGGAAGTTTACCGAATTCAAAATTGATTCAATAGTTTTTTCTCTCACCCATCTACACACAATATCCCATAATGACGAAGTGAAAACATGTTTTTAGAAATGTTTGCTAATTTATGGAAAATTTAAATACAGAAATATATAATGTATATAAGTATTCACACTCCTGAGTCAATATTTTGTTGCTACACAACCATTTAAGTCTTGACATAGATTTTCAAGTAGATTTAAGTCAAAACTGTAACTAAGCCACTCAGGAACATTCAATGTCTTCTTTGTAAGCAGCTCCAGTGTATATTTGGCCTTGTGTTTTAGGCTATTGTTGTCACGACTTCCGCCGAAGTCGGCTACTCTCCTTGTTCGGGCGGCGTTCCGCGATCGACGTCACCGGCTTTCTAGCCATCACCAATCCATTTTTCATATATCCATTTGTCTTGTCTTGTTTCCATACACACCTGGTTTTCATTTCCACATTCAATCTACTTGTATTTAAACCTCTGTTTCCCATCATGTTTTGTGTGTAATTGTTTTATGTCATGTGGTGTTAGTTTACGCGCTTTACTTTTATGTTACTTTTTTTGAGCGCCTTTGATCTATATAGTGCTCTCGTTTTTGGAACTTTAATAAAAATGTGCCTGTTCATTATACTCTGCTCTCCTACACCTGACTTCGCCTCCAATACACCATTGACAATTGTCCTGTTGGAAGGTAGATTCATCTGCCAGTGCCTCTAGGATTTTGCCTGTGCTTAGCTCCATTCTGTTTCTTTTTTATCCTAAAAAACTCTACATACCCATAACATGATGAAGCCACCATTATGCTTGAAAATATGGAGAGTGGTACTCAGTATTGTGTTGTATTGAATTTGCCCTAAACATAACACTGTATTCAGGACAAAAAGTGATTTGCTTTGCCACATTTTTTTCAGTATTACTTTAGTGCCTTGTAACAAACAGGATGCATGTTTTGGAATATTTTTTCACTCTGTCAATTAGGTTAGTATTGTAGAGTAACTACAATGTTGTTGATCCATTCACAATTGTCTCCTATCACAGCCATTAAACTCTGTAACTGTTTTAAAGTCACCATTGGCCTCATGGTGAAATCCCCCAGCGGTTTCCTTCCTCTCCGGCAACTGAGTTAGGAAGGACATCTGTATCTTTGTAGTGACTGGGTGTATTGATACACCAGCCAAAGTGTAATTAATAACTTCACCATGCTCAAAGGGATATTCAATGTCTGCATTTTTATTTTATTTTACCCGTCTACCAATACAGTAGGTGCCCTTCTTTGTGAGGCATTGGAAAACCTCCCTGGTCTTTGTGGTTGAATCTGTGTTTGAAATTCACTGCTCAATGACGGGACCTTGCAGTTAATTGTATGTATAGGATACAGAGATGAGGTAGCCATTCAAAAACCATGTTAAACACTTATTGCACACAGAGTGAGTATATGCAACGTATTATGTGACTTGTTAAGCACATTTTTACTCCTGAACTTATTTAGGCTTGCCATAACAAAGCGGTTGAATAGTTATTGACTCAAGACATTTCAGCTGTTCATTTTTAATTAACATGCAAAGATTTAGAAAAACATTATTCCACTTTGACATGGTATTCCACTTTAACTAGAAATGTCACTCGTACTGTGTGATGGTCTTGACTCGGGAGATAACTGGTGGGATTAGTGCCTGTTGTAGCATGGTGGTGGCCATGTACAGTCTGAATTACATTTGAGGCGTTTGCCGTATACATGAGCATGTGAGCGGTGACACGATTATACTTGCAGAGCATGCATATGAAAAAAAAATACCTTAAAACTGTGTTTCCATCTAGGCTAACTGCTAAGTAAAGAGCTTAACTTCAGACGGTAATCATATGATACTGTTCGCCTGGATGGATCAATGGATCAAGCCAAAGCCAGTTATGATCACAATTCAAAAACAGAAGTGGTGCATCACATGCATGTTGTTGCCTTTCCACGTTAAAGAATCAGCTATCCAAATATGTTGAATACCACATACTGCCTCACACACATGTCACATGTGTCACCATCTCCCGGGTGGCGCAGTGGTCTAGGGCACTGCATTGCAGTGCTAGCTGCGCCACCAGAGTCTCTGGGTTCACGCCCAGGCTCTGTCGCAGCCGGCCGCAACCGGGAGGTCCGTGGGGCGACGCACAATTGGCATAGCGTCGTCCGGGTTAGGGAGGGTTTGGCCGGTAGGGATATCCTTGTCTCAGTATGTAAAATGTAATAAAATGTATGCACTCTACTGTAAGTCGCTCTGGATAAGAGCGTCTGCTAAATGACTAAAATGTAAAAATGTCACATCCTCAAAGTGGGCCTCTGGAGATGCCTTGAGGTCGTGGGAGTGAGCTGAACCGCGCATGCTCTCCATGTAAAAGCGCACTCAACCGACCCAGGGCTGACAAGTAAATGTCACCATAATCCTGCGGTTTCAGTTTCCCACAACGTTCTGACGACTTAACAGCATAACTCTGGTTTGATGCTCTGTGCTGAACAATATATTTATCAGCATGTACTGCCCACAGCTAATGTACTGTCATTTTGGGGGGGAGGCACCCATTCCTCAGAGTTGGACTGTACTGTAGATATATGAAACATTTAGATGCAGTAAATGTAGTTGCATTAGTCATGAATCTAAAAATGACCTGGAGATCAACCCTTTGGTTGCCCAGGATGCATGTGCCTTGATGTCTGCACCAATTTGTAAGTCGCTCTGGATAAGAGCGTCTGCTAAATGACTTAAATGTAAATGTAAATGTCTCTTTCAAATTAGATAATTATAAACACATGATCTGCATGGGCTTTGAGACCTAATGCCTTATCTTACCAGTCCTCAAAAACTGCCTCTTCTCATACCACTGAGTCTCTCTCACATTTAGGCTACATCTCACATCTGAATATTCTACATGGCTTCTCCTCCACATTAGCATGTGAACTTATTGGTCAATAGTCTTGTTGTCATAAATTGCATATCAAGAAAAGCAGAGGGCTTTGAAGTGCTTTCATCCACGAAAAGCTCCTTAAAATGAAACTGTGAAAAGCTCCTTAAAATGAAATGAGCAGTGAGTTAGAAAATCTTTTGCATGGAGGCAGAAATGCTCGGGCCCGCCCGGCTGTTATCAATTGAATGAGTTAGAGGAATGACTCAAAATAAAAATAGGGACCTGAATAAACCTCGAAGAGACTCTTACCAATGCATTACATCAGAATTGGATTTGAGGACCACAAAACATAACTCAATGCCATACAGAATTGATCCGTGTACTCCCTCCACAAAGTAAATGTGTTTCTACTGTAGGATTCCACGACTTCTCCTTGGTTTCTAACTGGAAGTTGATGACAACTACAATAGTTTTATCCACCTGTCCCACACTATCTTTGCAGAATTCAAAAGTACACTGTTTTACTTTCATTATTTGGTATTTTATGAATGAATATGATGGCTTAGTTTGTTGTTGTCATTTCATGTCTGAGTTTGACCACTTTGCCAATGAAAGTCATTAAAATAATTGCCAATATCAAAAGGTTTTGTGATGAATGAGCCTTCTGATTCAATGAAAGAAGGAGTTGAATTCGTTTTTCTTAATTTCATTTAGTACACCAAAGCATTTTTCCATCAAAAATGATATACAGTGGGGAGAACAAGTATTTGATACACTGCCGATTTTGCAGGTTTTCCTACTTACAAAGCATGTAGAGGTCTGTAATTTTTATCATAGGTACACTTCAACTATGAGAGACGGAATCTAAAACAAAAATCCCGAAAATCACATTGTATGATTTTTAAGTAATTAATTTGCATTTTATTGCATGACATAAGTATTTGATACATCAGAAAAGCAGAACTTAATATTTGGTACAGAAACCTTTGTTTGCAATTACAGAGATCATACGTTTCCTGTAGTTCTTGACTAGGTTTGCACACACTGCAGCAGGGATTTTGGCCCACTCCTCCCTACAGATCTTCTCCAGATCCTTCAGGTTTCGGGGCTGTCGCTGGGCAATACGGACTTTCAGCTCCCTCCAAAGATTTTCTATTGGGTTCAGGTCTGGAGACTGGCTAGGCCACTCCAGGACCTTGAGATGCTTCTTACGGAGCCACTCCTTAGTTGCCATGGCTGTGTGCTTCGTGTCGTTGTCATGCTGGAAGACCCAGCCACGACCCATCTTCAATGCTCTTACTGAGGGAAGGAGGTTGTTGGCCAAGATCTCGCGATACATGGCCCCATCCATCCTCCCCTCAATACGGTGCAGTCGTCCTGTCCCCTTTGCAGAAAAGCATCCCCAAAGAATGATGTTTCCACCTCCATGCTTCACGGTTGGGATGGTGTTCTTGGGGTTGTACTCATACTTCTTCTTCCTCCAAACACGGCGAGTGGAGTTAGACCAAAAAGCTCTATTTTTGTCTCATCAGACCACATGACCTTCTCCCATTCCTCCTCTGGATCATCCAGATGGTCATTGGCAAACTTCAGACAGGCCTGGACATGCACTGGCTTAAGCAGGGGGACCTTGCGTGCGCTGCAGGATTTTAATCCATGACGGCGTAGTGTGTTACTAATGGTTTTCTTTGAGACTGTGGTCCCAGCTCTCTTCAGGTCATTGACCAGGTCCTGCCGTGTAGTTCTGGGCTGATCCCTCACCTTCCTCATGATCATTGATGCCCCACGAGGTGAAATCTTGCATGGAGCCCCAGACCGAGGGTGATTGACCGTCATCTTGAACTTCTTCCATTTTCTAATAATTGCGCCAACAGTTGTTTCCTTCTCACCAAGCTGCTTGCCTATTGTCCTGTAGCCCATCCCAGCCTTGTGCAGGTCTACAATTTTATCCCTGATGTCCTTACACAGCTCTCTGGTCTTGGCCATTGTGGAGAGGTTGGAATCTGTTTGATTGTGTGTGGACAGGTGTCTTTTATACAGGTAACGAGTTCAAACAGGTGCAGTTAATACAGGTAATGAGTGGAGAACAGGAGGGCTTCTTAAAGATAAACTAACAGGTCTGTGAGAGCCGGAATTCTTACTGGTTGGTAGGTGATCAAATACTTATGTCATGCAATAAAATGCAAATTAATTATTTAAAAATCATACAATGTGATTTTCTGGATTTTTGTTTTAGATTCCGTCTCTCACAGTTGAAGTGTACCTATGATAAAAATTACAGACCTCTACATGCTTTGTAAGTAGGAAAACCTGCAAAATCGGCAGTGTATCAAATACTTGTTCTCCCCACTGTATATCTTTCATAATACAGTTTCTTATTATTTTTGTTCAGTCACATAATTTCTTAATTTACAGTTTGCCAATCAGCTGTGCAGCCAGACTTATTAGCCACTCCTTTTGCTTAATGTCTCTCAACCATGAAATGTTTCAATACATCTTCAATCCATGGAGCCTTAACAGTTCTAAAAGTCAGGCATGCACCTATTAAGAAACTATCAATAACTGAAAGAAACAATTTCATAAATGCATCAACTGCAGCGTCTGGATGCTCCTCATTACACACATCAGACCAACAAATATGTTATACATCTTCAGCATAGGAATCATTACAGAACGTTCTGCAGTATTGGTAAAAATGTGATCAATAAACGTGGAATATGTACAGTACCAGTTTTTCTTTATTTGTACTATTTTCTACGTTGTAGAATAATGGTGAAGACATCAACACTATGAAATAACACACATGGAATCATGTAGTAACCAAAAAAGTGTTCAACAACTCAAAATATATTTTATATTTGAGATTCTTCAAAATAGCCACCCTTTGCCTTGATGGCAGCTTTGCACACTCTTGGCATTCTCTCAACCAGCTTCACCTGGAATGCTTTTCCAACAGTCTTGAAGGAGTTCCCACATATGCTGAGCACTTGTTGGCTGCTTTTCCTTCACTCTGCAGTCCAACTCATCCCAAACCATCTCAATTGGGTTGAGGTCGGGTGATTGTGGAGGCCAGGTCATCTGAAGCAGCACTCCATCACTCTGCTTCTTGGTCAAATAGCCCTTACACAGTCTGGAGGTGTGTTGTGTCATTGTCCTGTTGAAAATCAAATGATAGTCCTACTAAGCGCAAACCAGATGGGAGGAGATAAGAATGTGCCGTAAGCTCACTCCAGAGCTAGCTTGAAATGTTGCCAATGGAGTTAACGAATTCGATCCTTTTCTATAGGTCAACTGGTCCGTACATTGTCAAGGAGGATATGTGTTTGCGTTCAGAGGCCCACTGGTTAAAACCCAGTATTGGAACAGGGACAGCGGAGGAAGCTAGTTTCCATTTATCATCATTGACATCCATTGTTTGGTATGATTGTGTGCTTGTTATGTGTGAAGGCTCCTTATCTTAGCTATCTAAATTATCCTGCTTTGTTATGTTAAGTAACTTTGATAAACATTCAGATATGGCAGTTGATTGTCCAATTGATTACGAAAGCTATACCGTTGACAATGGGTTATAAGAACATTGAGTCAGTATTTAGGAATATTAGTCCTGCTTGGTGTTGCTTTTTGTGACATACCCCCCTTACCCCCTGGTCAATTTTCACTGGCTGCGCTGCTCCTAAATGAATAGTTTAGGCCTACTAGACTTGCTTCCATTTCCTCTGTTACATCTCCGTAAGAATTCCTAAAGGATTTCTGACGTCTTGACAAATAGAGTTAGCTAAGACAGGCTAATGGGCATGTGAGTGTTGGAGAGCCTTCCTAAGACTACTCTGCTCCCATGGGAAGGAGAACAGCCCAGAGGAATGCAAATAAATGTTTTCGCTGCCCCAGCTACTCATGTCATCATCATCACTGTTCTGCCTCAAGATTCCCCTCCCCCTAACCATATTACGTAATCACCCTGTTATTAACTAATAATAACACTACCACATGTACTACATGGAATATCAAATGTCATTGATTTACTAATGGGCAAATCTCACACTGTAAACTGTCCTCATGGGTTGTCTCTGACACCATTGGTAATCAGTGGCTCCGCTAGTAGGCTATATAGCCCTGATAACCTGTTGTATTTGTATCTTTATATGAGTAACATACATTTAACTTCTACAAAGTTTCAACGCTTTTGCTTAATTAAGAAAAAAGATTAGACCTCCTGAACCAGTGCCCACTTTTCTTTGGCAAATCCTCCACATTGGGGTCCCTGAGAGGTAAGAGATGGCTTTTTGTGATATTTTTTTTTGTTCCTAGTCAGGGCAACTACAGGTGTTATGCAGCATTCAGTTACTTAGCCTCATTCACAGCCAGTTCGTATGTAATGGTTTGATTCGTGTTTGTGAGCAAACATTACATAGGACTGCAACATGCTACTGTTACTGACATCAACGATGCTCAAATCCATAAAAATCTAAAAGCTAGTACTAACATGAAGTCTTTTACTCTTTTATATATGCAATCCACAAAAGTGCCCTCTTAAGATTTTAGCTTAGATATACAGTACCAGTCAAAAGTTTGGACACCTACTCATTTCAAGGGTTTTTCTTTATTTTCACTATTTTCTACATTGTAGAATAATAGTGAAGACCTCAACTATTAAATAACAAGTATGGAATCCTGTAGTAACCAGAAAAGTGTTAAACAAATCAAAATATATTTGAGATTCTTCAAAGTAGCCACCCTTTGCCTTGATGACAGCTTTGCACACTCTTAGCATTCTCTCAACCAGCTTCACCTGGAATGCTTTTCCAACAGTCTTGAAGGAGTTCCCACAAATGCTGAGCACTTGTTGGCTGCTTTTCCTTCACTGTGCGGTCCAACTCATCCCAAACCATCTCAATTGGGTTGAGGTCAGGAATTGTGGAGGCCAGGTTATCTGATGCAGCATCACTCTCCTTCTTGGTCAAATAGCCCTTACACAGCCTGGAGGTGTGTTGGGTCATTGTCCTGTTGAAAATCAAATGATAGTCCCACTAAGCGCAAACCAGATGGGATGGTGTATCGCTGCAGAATGCTATGGTAGCCATGCTGATTAAGTGGGCATTGAATTCAAATCAAATTTTATTGGTTACATGGTTAGCAGATGTAAATGCGAGTGTAGCGAAATGCTTGTGCTTCTAGTTCCGACCATGCAGTAATATCTAACAAGTAATCTAACAATTTCAAAACAGCTACCTTATACACATAAGTGTAAAGGAATGAATAAGAATATGTACATATAAATATATGGATGAGCGATGACCAAACGGCATAGGCAAGATGCAGTAGATGGTAAATTCTAAATACATTTTTTAATAAATCACAGACAGTGTCACCAGCTAAGCACCCCCAAATCATAACACCTCCTCCTCCATGCTTCACAGTGGGAACTACACATGCAGAGATCATCCGTTTACCTACTCTGCATCTCACAAAGACATGGCGGTTGGAACAAAAAATCTCATTTGGACTCAGACCAAAGGACAGATTTCCACCTGCCTAATGTCCATTGCTCGTGTTTCTTGACCCAAGCAAGTCTCTTCTTATTACTATTGGTGTCCTTTAGTAGTGGCTTCTTTGCAGCAATTCAAGGCCTGATTCACTCAATCTCCTCTGAACAGTTGATGTTGAGATGTGACTGTTACTTGAACTCTGTGAAGCATTTATTTGGTCTGCAATTTCTGAGGCTGGTAACTCTAATGAACTTATCCTCTGCAGCAGAGGTAACTCTGGGTCTTCCTTTCCTGTGGCGGTCCTCATGAGAGCCAGTTTCATCAAAGCACTTGATTGTTTTTGCAACTGCACTTTAAGACATTTTCAAAGTTCTTGAAATTTTCCGTATTGACTGACCTTCATATCTTAAAGTAATGATGGACTGTTGTTTCTCTTGCTTATTTGAGCTGGTCTTGCCATAATATGGACTTGGTCTTTTACCAAATACGGCTATCTTCTGTATACCACCCCTACCTTGTCACAACACAACTGATTGGCTCAAACACATTAAAAAGGAAAGAAATTCCACAAATGAACTTTTAACAAAGCACACCTGTTAATTGAAATGTATTCCTCATGAATCTGGTTGAGAGAATGCCAGGAGTGTGCAAAGCTGTCATCAAGGCAAAGGGTGGCTACTTTGAAGAGTCTCAAAATATAAAATATATTTAGATTTTTTTAACACTTTTTTGTTTACTACATGATTCCATATGTGTTATTTCATAGTTTTGATGTATTCACTATTATTCTACAATGTAGAAAATAGTACAAATAAAGAAAAACCCTTGAATGAGTAGGTGTGTCCAGACTTTTGACTGGTCCTGGAAATCATTTAAACATCAACAGCATTCAGATTACAGCAGTATTATATACACTATGTGTTCAAAACATGAAGCACATTGTTCTTTCCATGACAGTCTGACCAAGTGAAAGCTATAATCCCTTATTGATGTCACTTGTTAAATCCAATTCAATCAGTGAACGGGAGGAGAGGTTAAAGAAGGATTTTTAAGCCTTGAGACAATTGAGACATGGATTGTATTTGTGCCATTCAGAGGGCGAATGTCGTGTGTATCAAGATATGGACACCCAAAGGACATCCAGCCAACTTGACACAACTGTGGGAAGCATTTGAGTCAACACGGGCCAGCATCCCTGTGGAACGCTTTTGACACCTTGTAGAGTCCATGGCCCAACGAATTGAGGCTGTTCTGAAAAAAGGGGGTCCAACTCAATATTCCTAATGTTTTGCACACACACACCACACCCCCCCTGTGTGCCCTGTTCCTCCTCTCCCTCTCATACATTCTCTATCCAGGCGCATCTAAACATTTCCATACATACTCCATCTCCATCTGTCAATAAACACAAACTCTTTACTCCCCAGGCCTATAAATACACAACCTCAGTCAAACAATTTTGTGAAATAAATAACTCGGTCTAACACACCAGACTCGGTCTAACACACCAGACTCGGTCTAACACACCAGACTCGGTCTAACACACCAGACTCGGTCTAACACACCAGACTCGGTCTAACACACCAGACTCGGTCAAACACACCAGACTCGGTCTAACACACCAGACTCGGTCTAACACACCAGACTCGGTCTCATTTAGGACCGCTTTCTGGAGTCTCTTTGCATTTCCAATGTCTCCATTTCTCTGTGTGTTTATACCAAAGTCCCCTGTGTAGGTTAGACTCCATGGTACTGAATGAGCTTTAGAGACGAGCAGATATCAAGGGTAACTCAATATCAAGATCTACTGTGTAGTTCACTTCCCTGACCTAATGTCTGCCTTCATTTGATGCAGTTCTTGGAAAATGGTCAATAAAGCCTTGAGTTTATCTTCCATCATTATAGCTTTGGAAACCAGGGATTTGCCAGAGTGCCGATTCACATAATGGACTTTTATAAGCTGTAGCGGGAAGATGCAATACATTATTTGTGATCTAAACAAAAGTTCAGCTTGACACATGAGGAGAAGGGGTGACATTGTTGCCTTAATCTAATCAGTAGAGACCCACAATGCAGAACATTTCAATCTAAAACAGTCATTTAAATCTACTCCAGATAGTGCTTCAACCTTGTTAGATAGCCTCCATGTACAGAACATATACACATAAATGGACACATACAACACTGCTGTCACACTTTTGAATGCTGCTTTTTCAGCCATTTCCCTGACAACAACATCACATCAGGTGATGTGTCAAATACACTTAAACAGTAACAAACTAACCAATATAACATCTTTGAGAGAACACAAGTGCGGGAGACAGACATACAGACAGAAATGTAGAGACAGAGACATGCAGACAGTGTGAGGGTAAATATGACAAATGACATTCTCTCTACGACATGTGTAGTTCCCCTATATCAAATGTCATGCCTGAACACTATCCCTACACTAAAATAGTCCAATAAAATAACATCAACTGAAACTTGTAAGGTCATGTAGCTGCGTCAACAACAGTGATCCCCATGAACCAAACCTGTAATCCTCTTATCCCCAACACTGAACTGAAAGCAAACAGACAGAATCCTCCATGCAGCCATTCCCACAGCCTCCCTTAAAGCCCCACACCATGCAGCCCCATACCATGTCTGCCTATGGTACCTACCTTCCAGGGAGTAGATGTGTGTCCTCAGATAAACTCATGAAGGCCGGGTGGAGAGCCAGGATTGCATTAACAGACACACTCACTCATTCATTCATACATACAAAGACAGACAGTACATTTGCCTGCACACATTTCCTTGGCGATGCAGTGGGTCATTGTAGTGCAGCCAGGAAGAAAAGGCCAGGGTGATGCTAATGTAACCAGAGAACGAGAGAGAGAAATCAGCATAACACTGACTGGGAGGCTCTGAGTGTCACTGACGAATCAAAGTACCACCGTTCCCTTACCCCTCTCTCTCCCTCCCCTATACACCTCTCTCTCTCACTCTGTTCCTCCCATCTCTCGCTCTCTCTCTCTCATTATTTTACTGACTGGCTCTCTCTCCCCCTCTTTCTCTCTTTTCTGTCTCTGCCCCTCTTCTTCCCCCGCTCTCTCCCTCACCCTCTCTCTCTCTTTCTCGCTCTCTCTCTTTGTCCCCTCCCTATCTGTTTACCACTCGGTCTCTCTGTGTGAGGGCATATTTTCTCTGTTTATCTCTCACACACAGCCTTTCTTGTTTTTAAGCACCACAAAATGCCACCATCAGACAAACTATAAAATTCCGCAATCAGTAAATACCTATTTTAAATGCGTGCTTGACATTAACATCTGCAGAAATGAATTAACAATATTGAAAAAAGTGATATACCATTCATTGTTTGTTACTTGACCATACAAAATTGACAAACACTAATATCTCATGTCAGTGCCTCAAAACTGAAACATAACTAAACACAGGACAACGAACTAGTCACTGAACAGATACATAACAGAAGCTACTTCTGCTTGATATCAATCAATAGCATCACCATAAAACAAAACATTATGAATATCCTTTCTATTCTAACATTATTCTTTCACTAATAAGACAGTCACAGGTCCAGGATGGAGGTGGTCATGGCTGGCCTGTCCCCATCAGCGTCGCCCCTCTCTGCTGCTCGTCTCATGTAATCAAGTCTCGATTTGCTGAGTGATTCGCCAGACTCATAGAAACACAAAACAAACCTCTAAACCATTTGCTGTGTGCGTATGTGTCTCTTACATTTTATGCCAGAGGACAGACACTTCATAAACTGAGAATATAGATGAGACCAGCTGCAAGCTGAGCCTGACAAAACTGTCTGTCCAGAAATCCATGTATCAGATACACAGTGCCTTCAGAAAGTATTCAGATCCCTTGACTTTTTCAAAATATTGCTACGTTAGTCTTATTCTAAAATGGATTCAATAAAAAAAATCCATAGCAATCTACATACAATACCCCATAATGACAAAGCGAAAACAGGTTTTGAGAAATGTATTGCAAATGTATAAAAAAATAAAAACCTTATTTACATAAGAATTCAGACCCTTTGCTATGAGACTCAATTGAGCTCAGGTGCATCCTGCTTCCATTGATCACCCTTGAGATCTTTCTACAACTTGATTTGAGTCCACCTGTGGTAAATTGAATTGATTGGACATGATTTGGAAAAGGTCCCCAAGAACATAGTGGGCTCCATCATTCCTAAATGGAAAAAGTTTGGAACCACCAAGACTCTACATAGAGCTGGTCGCCCAGCCAAACTCAGCAATCGAGGGAGAAGGGCCTTGGTCAGGGAAGTGACCAAGAACCCGATTGTCACTGTGACAGAGCTCCAGAGTTCCTCTGTTGAGATGGGAAAATCTTCCAGAAGGACAACCATCTCTGCAGCACTCTAGCAATCAGGCCTTTATGGTAGGGTGGCCAGATGGAAGCCACTCCTCAGTAAAAGGCACATGACAGTGTAACGGCTGTTTTCCTCCTCTTCGTCTGAAGAGGAGGAGTAGGGATCGGACCAAAACGCAGCGGTTGATGAATACATGAAGATTTATTAAAGCAAGACGAAACACGAAGAACACTTGAATAGATTACAAAATAACAAACGACGTAGACCGACCTGAACATAAGAACTTACATAAACACGAAGAACGCACGAACAGGTACAGACTAGCACAAACGATACAGTCCCGTGTGGTAACAAACACAAACACGGAAGACAATCACCCACAAACAAACGGTGTGAACAGCCTACCTTAATATGGTTCTCAATCAGAGGAAACGTCAAACACCTGCCCCTAATTGAGAACCATATCAGGCAACACATTGAACCCAACATAGAAACACATAACATAGACTACCCACCCAGCTCACGCCCTGACCATACTAAACACATACAAAAACAACGGAAAACAGGTCAGGAACGTGACAGACAGCTCGCTTGGAGTTTGCCAGAAAGCACCTAAAGGACTGTCAGACCATGAGAAACAAGATTATCTCGTCTGATGAAACCAAGATTTAACTCTTTGGCCTGAATGCCAAGCGTCACATCTGGAGGAAACCTGGCGCCATCCCTACGGTGAAACATGGTGGTGGCAGCAGCATGTTATTCAGCGGCAGGGACAGAGAGACTAGTCAGGATCGAGGGAAAGATGAACGGAGCAAAGTACAGAGAGATCCTTGATGAAAACTTGCTTCAGAGCGCTCAGGACCTCAGACTGGGGAGAACGTTCACCTTCCAACAGGACAACAATCCTAAGCACACAGCCAAGACAACGCAGGAGTAGCTTCAGGACAAGTCTCTGAATGTGCTTGAGTGGCCCAGCCAGAGCCAAGACTTGAACCCGATCGAACATCTCTGGAGACCTGAAAATAGCTGTGCAGCAACGCTCCCCATCCATCCTGACAGAGCTTGAGAGGATCTGCAGAGAAGATTGGGAGAAAATGAAATGGTTGTCCTTCTTGAAGATTCTCCCATCTCCAGAGAGGAATTCTGGAGCTCTGTCACAGTGACAATGGCCCTTCTGACCAAGGCCCTTCTCCCCCGATTGCTTAATTTGGCCAGGCGACCAGCTTTAGGTAGAGTCTTGGTGGTTCCAAACTTCTTCCATTTAGGAATGATGGAGCCCAATGTGTTCTTGGGGACCTTCAATGCTGAAGACATTTTTTGGTACCCTTCCCCAGATCTGTGCCTCGAAACAATCCTGTCTCGGAGCTCTACAGACAATTCCTTTGACCTCATGGCATGGTTTTTGCTCTGACATTCACTGTCAACTGTGGGACCTTATATAAACAGGTGTGTGCCTTTCCAAATCACATCCAATCAATTAAACTTACCACAGGTGGACTCCAATCAAGATGTAGAAACATCTCAAGGATGATCAATGGAAGCAGGATCCACCTGATCTCAATTTCCAGTCTCATAGCAAAGGGTCTGAATAGTTAGGTAAATAAGGTATTTCTGTTTATTATTTTGAATAAATGTGCAAACATTTCTAAAAACCAGTTTTTGCTTTGTCATTAAATTGTGTGTAGATTGATGTTTTATTTAATCAATTTTAGAATAAGGCTGTAACGAAACATAATTGAAAAAAGTCAAGGGGTCTGAATACTTTCCGAATGCACTGTATATACAGTTTATTAGGTACACCACTCTGTTCACGAAAATGGTTCGCTCCTACAGATAGGTGGCCGTGGCTTGCTATATAAAGCAGGCAGACAGTCATCGAGGCATTCAGTAACTGTTGAACGTTAGAATGGGTAAAACGACTGACCTAAGCGACTATGAGCATGGTATGATCGTCGGTGCCAAGCACGCCGGTTCCAGTATCTCAGAATACAATACTACACACTGTAGTATCCCCCGATCATGTAGTGCTTACTTTAGAATGGTGTAGTATACTGTGTAGAATACTATACTACACACTATAGTATCCCCCGATCATGTAGTGCTTACTTTATAATTTTTTGATTGATTGAACTGCTAGCTAGCTTTACTTCTAGCTGCTAGCTTTGTCGATACTGTTTTGATTTGAACATGCTTTCCTTGGGGAGCTCATGCCGGGAATTCCCTCTGAGGTTCCCGCTCAATCGTGTAGTGCTTACTATAGAATTTTGTAGTATACTGTAAAATACTATACTCCACACTGTAGTATCCCTTGATTGATTGTATTTGATTATTTAAAAACACTATAGAACCACAACCGTAGGTACAATGCATTTAGAAATTTGTCGAGAATAACAACATTTCAAATGTATTTCCATTGTGGTCCTGGTTCAAACATGGTACACATTTACAGCTAACCCACATAAAAATATACTGTGTGTGGTATATGGTCCATACTGTTCTTAGCACGACGCAAGGCGGTGTGCCTGGATACAGCCCTTAGCTGTGGTATATTGACCATATACCACAAACACCCGATGTGCCTTATTGCTATTATAGACTGGTTATCAACATAATTAGAGCAGTAAAAATACATGTTTTTTCATAGCCGTGGTATACGGTCTGATATACTTTCAGCCAATCAGTCAGCATTCAGGGCTCAAACCACCCAGTTTATAATATGGTCTAAATAATGTTGTGTTACTATATTTATATACTATAGTAGTCACTGTATTGTTTTTGTGGACTTTACTGTAGAATACACTGTAGTGTTTTTGCGGACATTACTGTAATACACTATAGACGGGTTGGTTGTTTAGCAACAAAACCGACGCATGCGCAAATATGGGGCAAAACTGACTGGGTTGGCTTAGATCAGGTATTCCCAGGGGGTTTGTGTACCCCAGTTTTTGTATTCACATTTTCAAACAGTCCATTTATATTATCCAACAGGGATATACATTTGGGTGAGGTTTTTTTCTCGCCTGAATAGCCTCGTTTCACTGCCAAAAATAAAATTAAACCATCTAGTGTTCAGCGAAATAACAACACAATGTCAAATACAGGTAGCCTAGTCAAATAATTTTGGACACAACAGTAAAAATTGTTAACTTTGTTAAAGCAATGCCCCTGAACTCTCGTCTATTTTATGCATTATGCAATGATATGGGCAGCGACCATGTAACGCTTTTACAACATACAGAAGTTATCTGGTTATCAAGGGGAAAAGTATTGACATGTTTTTTTTAATTGAGAGACGAGCTTAAAGTTTTCTTTACTGACCATTTTCACTTGTCTGATCGCTTGCATGATGACGAGTTTCTCACATGACTGGCCTATCTGGGTGATGTTTTTACTCCCCCGAATGATCTGAATCTTGGATTACAGGGACTCTCCGCAACCATATTCAATGTGCGGGACAAAATTGAGGCTATGATTAAGAAGTTGGAGCTCTTCTCTGTCTGCATTAACAAGGACAACACAGGTCTTCCAATCATTGTATGATTTTTTGTGTGCAAATTAACTCAAGCTTACGTACAATGTCAAATGTGATATAGCGAAGCACCTGAGTGAGTTGGGTGCGCAATTACACAGGTACTTTCCCGAAAGAGATGACACAAACAACTGGATTCATTATCCCTTTCATGCCCTGCCTCCAGTCCACTTACCGATATCTGAACAAGAGGGCCTCATCGAAATTGCAACAAGCGGTTCTGTGAAAATTTAATTTAATCAGAAGCCACTGCCAGATTTCTGGATTGGGCTGCGCTCAGAGTATCCTGCCTTTGCAAATCGTGCTGTTAAGACACTGATGCTCTTTGCAACCACGTACCTATGTGAGAGTGGATTCTCGGCCCTCACTAGCATGAAAACTAAATACAGGCACAGACTGTGTGGAAAATGATTTAAAACTGAGACTCTCCAATACAACCCAACATTGCAGAGTTATGTGCATCCTTTCAAGCACACCCTTCTCATTAACCTGTGGTGAGTTATTCACAATTTTAAATGAACAAATAAGGTTTTATATGTAAGATGGTTAAATAAAGAGCAAAATGATTATATTATTTGTGCTCTGGTCCTATAAGAGCTCTTTGTCACTTTCCATGAGCCGGGTTGTAACAAAAACTCACACTCATTCTTATGTTTAATAAATGCATTGTATAATGTGTGTGGCAGGCTTACAATGATGGCAAAAAACATTTGAGTGTGCGCTGACCCTGGTGCTAGAGGGGGTACAGGACTATAAAAAGTGTTGAAGGGGTGCGGGACTATAACAAGTTTGGGAACCCCTGGCTTAGATAAACTATAATTAGTCTCCAATATTTATTGAAAACAAAATGTGCACAATGAGCACTTGAATCTCAAATACATAGATAGCTAGCGATTTTTGTTGTTGCCATAAAATCTTCTGAAATGGCTGTACTGAACAGCCAGTTGAAAAACAGGGAGGGGTTGCGGGAATGCTGTCGGCATGGCCACTGCACTTTAAATACATCAATCATTGCTTCAAGCCACACCCACCAAACGGGAGCAAACGTACCTCAAAGTCTGTTCAAGAACTTACAAGAATGTTTTGGGGATAACATGTCGTTCAGTACAAACCGTTCTGCAATGTAGTAAACATTCAAGCGAACTGAACGCACCTATAAAGCTAGCTGAAACGAGCCACCTACGATTCCCCACATGGCAGCTTCTTGTCACGGACTTACTGTAATATTCTCTGTAGTGTTTTTGCAGCTGTGACTGTAGTATACTATAGACTAGTATTTTTGCAGACTTTACTGTAGTATTCACTGTAGTGTTTTTGCAGGCATGACTATATTTAATAACACCTGCCGACTAGGGTTAGCTAAAATGGCACAACTACCTGACAAAACCTTAAAAATATACAATTTCATTACCCATGTAACATTTAAACATTACAGATTCTAGGCCCATTAAATAGGAAACCATACAGTGGCAGATATAAAGAACAAGCAAAGTTTAAAACTTAGAGGATTTGGTTGGCTTGTTTGACACAGATAAACACACATTAACAAGAGTACGCCAAAATGACTTCTTACATCTGTTGCTTCCTCTAGATATCTTTCTGAAATACAGTGCTTTCATAGAGATTCAGCTGACCAATATCACAAGATGACATTTAACATTGACAAACAATACTGTACTTCTGATGGTAGAAAAGAAAGTTAACTGCATGTACATAAATATATATAAAAAAATATTTAAAAAAATGTCTACATATTGGAGGGCTTCCAATAAACTGCCTGGACCTCAAACCAGCAAAGCCTCTCCAAACAAACCTGCGGAAAGCAAAGAGGACATTATTGCAGTGGCTTTACATAATGGATATCTTGAATATTGTCACATGAATAAACTCACCGATGGTCAAACTCAACACATACCATTCAGAACAATCGACCACACCCCAAACATTTATTCAAGACAACAAGGCCACAAAATGGTTGCTCATTGAAATAAACCAACAGCAACAACGCCGTACAGCAAATATACAAAGGACCTTCCAGGTACAAAGCTCTCTCCTGAACTATTAAAAAAATATATATATATTTCACCTTTATATAACCAGGTAGGCTAGTTGAGAACAAGTTCTCATTTGCAACTGCGACCTGGCCAAGATAAAGCAAAGCAGTTCGACACATACAACAACACAGAGTTACACATGGAATAAACAAACATACAATCAATAATACAGTAGAAAAATCTATAAACAGCATGTGCAAATGAGGTAGAACAAGAGAGGTAAGGCAATAAATAGGCCATGGTGGCGAAGTAATTACAATATAGCAATTAAAAACTGGAATGGTAGGGTGTGCAGAAGATGAATGTGCAAGTAGAGATACTGGGGTGCAAAGGAGCAAGATAAATAAATAAATAAATACAGTATGGGAATAGGTAGATTGGATGGGCTATTTACAGATGAGCTATGTACAGGTGCAGTGATCTGTGAGTTGCTCTGACAGCTGGTGCTTAAAGCTAGTGAGGGAGATATGAGTCACCAGCTTCAGAGATTTTTGCAGTTCGTTCCAGTAATTGGCAGCAGAGAACTGTAAGGAGAGGCGGCCAAAGGAGGAATTGGCTTTGGGGGTGACCAGTGAGATATACCTGCTGGAGCGCGTGCTACGGGTGGGTGCTGCTATGGTGACCAGTGAGCTGAGATAAGGCGGGGCTTTACCTAGCAGAGACTTGTAGATGACCTGGAGCCAGTGGGTTTGGCGACGAGTATGAAGCAAGGGCCAGCCAACGAGAGCATACAGGTCGCAGTGGTGGGTAGTATATGGGGCTTTGGTGACAAAACGGATGGCACTGTGATAGATTGCATCCAATTTGTTGAGTAGAGTGTTGGAGGCTATTTTGTAAATGACATCGCCGAAGTCGAGGATCGGTAGGATGGTCAGTTTTACGAGGGTATGTTTGGCAGCATGAGTGAAGGATGCTTTGTTGCGAAATAGGAAGCCGATTCTAGATTTAATTTTGGATTGGAGATGTTTAATGTGAGTCTGGAAGGAGCGTTACCAGTCTAACCAGACACCTAGGTATTTGTAGTTGTCCACATATTCTAAGTCAGAACCGTCCAGAGTAGTGATGCTGGACGGGCGGGCAGGTGCGGGCAGTGAACGGTTGAAGAGCATGCATTTAGTTTTACTTGCATTTAAGAGCAGTTGGAGGCTATGGAAGGAGAGTTGTATGGCATTGAAGCTCATCTGGAGGTTAGTTAACACAGTGTCCAAAGAAGGGACAGAAGTATACAGAATGGTGTCGTCTGCGTAGAGGTGGATCAGGAGAAGAGAAGAGAAGAGAGAAGAAGAGAAGAGAGAAGAGAGAAGAGAGTCGGCCCGAGAATTGAACCCTGTGGCACCCCCATAGAGACTGCCAGAGGTCCGGACAACAGGCCCTCCGATTTGACATACTGAATGAACTCTATCGGAGAAGTAGTTGGTGAACCAAGCGAGGCAATCATTTGAGAAACCAAGGCTGTTGAGTCTGCCAATAAGAATGTTGTGATTGACAGAGTCGAAAGCCTTGGCCAGGTCGATGAATACGGCTGCACAGTAATTTCTCTTAACGATGGCGGTTATAATATTGTTTAGGACCTTAAGCGTGGCTGAGGTGCACCCATGACCAGCTCTGAAACCAGATTGCATAGCGGAGAAGGTATGGTGAGATTCGAAATGGTCGGTAATCTGTTTGTTAACTTGGCTTTTAAAGACCTTAGAAAGGCAGGGAAGAATAGATATAGGTCTGTAGCAGTTTGGGTCAAGAGTGTCTCCCCCTTTGAAGAGGGGGATGACCACGTCAGCTTTCCAATCTATGGGAATCTCAGACCATATGAAAGAGAGGTTGAACAGGCTAGTAATAGGGGTTGCAACAATTTCGGCAGATCATTTTAGAAAGAGAGGGTCCAGATTGTCTAGCCCGGCTGATTTGTAGGGTTCCAGATTTTTCAGCTCTTTCAGAACATCAGCTATCTGGATTTGGGTGAAGGAGAAGTGGGGGAGGTTTGGGCGAGTTGCTGTGGGGAGCGCAGGACTGTTGACCGGGGTAGGGGTAGCCAGGTGGAAAGCATGGCCAGCCGTAGAAAAATGCTTATTGAAATTCTCAATTATTGTGTATTTATCGGTGGTGACAGCTCTTATTCTCCATGGACTTTACAGTGTCCCAGAACTTTTTTGAGTTGGTACTACAGGATGCAAATTTCTGTTTGAAAAAGCTAGCCTTAGCTTTCATAACTGCCTGTGTATATTGGTTCCTAACTTCCCTGAAAAGTTGCATATCACGGGGGCTATTCGATGCTAATGCAGAACGCCACAGGATGTTTTTGTGCTGGTTAAGGGCAGACAGGTCTGGAGTGAACCAAGGGCTATATCTATTCCTGGTTCAATTTTTTTTGAATGGAGCATGCTTATTTAAGATGGTGAGGAAGGCACTTTTAAAGAATAACCAGGCATCCTCTACTGACGGGATGAGGTCAATTTCATTCCAGGATACCCCAGCCAGGTCGATTAGAAAGGCCTGTTCGCTGAAGTGTTTTAGGGAGCGTTTGACAGTGATGAGGGGTGGTCGTTTGATCGCAGACCCATTATGGATGCAGGCAATGAGGCAGTGATTGCTGAGATCTTGGTTGAAAACAGCAGAGGTGTATTTGGAGGGCGAGTTAGTTAGGATGATATCTATGAGGGTGCCCGTGTTTACAGATTTGGGGTTGTACCTGGTAGGTTCATTGATCATTTGTGTGAGATTGAGGGCATCAAGCTTAGATTGTAGGATGGCCGGGGTGTTAAGCATGTCCCAGTTTAGGTCACCTAGCAGCACGAGCTCAGAAGATAGATGGGGGGAAATCAATTCACATATGATGTCCAGGGCACAGCTGGGGGCAGAGGGTGGTCTATAGCAAGCGGCAACGGTGAGAGACTTGTTTCTGGAAAGGTGCATTTTTAGAAGTAGAAGCTTGAATTGTTTTGGTACAGACCTGGATAGTAAGACAGAATTCTGCAGCCTATCTCTGCAGTAGATTGCAACGCCGCCCCCTTTGGCAGTTCTATCTTGGCGGAAAATGTTATAGTTAGGGATGGAAATTTCAGGGTTTTGGGGGGTTTTCCTAAGCCAGGATTCAGACACAGCTAAGACATCCGGGTTGGCAGAATGTGCTAAAGCAGTGAATAAAGCAAACTTAGGGAGTAGGCTTCTAATGTTAACATGCATGAAACCAAGGCTTTTACGGTTACAGAAGTCAACAAATGAGAGCACCTGGGGAGTAGGAGTGGAGCTAGGCACTGCAGGTCTTGGATTAACCTCTACATCACCAGAGGAACAGAGGAGAAGTAGGATAAGAGTACGCCTAAAGGCTATAAGAACTGGCCGTCTAGCACGTTCGGAACAGAGAGTAAAAGGAGCAGGTTTCTGGGCACGATAGCATAGATTCAAGGCATAATGTACAGACAAGGGTATGGTAGGAAGAGAGTACATTGGAGGTAAACCTAGGCATTGAGTAATGATGAGAGAGATATAGTCTCTAGAGAAGTTTAAACCAGGTGATGTCGTCGCATATGTAGGAGGTGGAACAACATGGTTGGTTAAGGCATATTGAGCAGGGCTAGAGGCTCTACAGTGAAATAAGACAGTAATCACTAACCAGGACAGTAATGGACAAGGCATATTGATATTAAGGAGAGGCATGTGCAGCCAAGTGAATCGTATTGGTCCAGTGAGTGGTTGGGCTGGCTGGGGACACGGCGATTCAGACAGTTAGCAGGCCAGGGCTAGCAAGCTAGCAGTTAGCAGGCCGGGGCTAGCAAGTTAGCAGGAGGTCCTTAGAGGGACGTCGCGATGGGGGAAAGTCTGTTTTTGTCTCCTCATGCGGTGACGTCGATAGACAAGTCGTGGAATTAGTAGGGTTCCAAGTAGCAGAGGGGTCCAAGTCCAATTGACAAAATGGGTATAGTGGTCCAAGAAACTCGCCGATGGATCAGCTAACAGTCCAATATACTCTAGATAGCTAGCATGCCGTGGTTAGCAGAATGGGCCTTCAGGGGATGTCGCGCCTGAGGAGCCTGTTGGAATCCTCGGGCAGATTATTTCGGTATTCCAGTCAAGGATCGGCGGGGTTCCGTGCCACATACCGGCAGTAGAAGTGGTCCGGATATTGTAGCCGAGGAGTGGGCTTCAGGAGTAGCCCAGGAGCCCTCGCCAGGAGAAGGGCATAGCATGGGCTAGCTCTAGGCTAAGTGGTGCTTGCTCCAGGACGGAAACGTTAGCCAGGAGTAGTCAACCCGGGTTGCGGTTAGCTAGCTTCGATGGTCCAGATGAAAAGGTTTAGAGTTTGCGGTAGGAATCCAGGGATATGGAGAGAAAAATAGGTCCGGTATGCTCTGGTTTGAAACGCGTTGTACGAACTGGCGAGAGCTTTCCAAGCTGAAGGTTAGCTGATGACCGCTAGCAGTGGTAACTACTACTTCTTCTGTGGAGTTTAATGGCGGTTGGCATCCAAAATGTTGCATTACTGCGCCAAACTGAACTATAGTATAAATCCATTCAACTTCATAATACAAAAAGGGGAAACAGGGGGGGAAAAAACACAATTAAAATTACCCTACCAACTAACCCTACACTCATTAATAACCCACCACTACTTCCACTACTTTGACCCTATCTGATACTACCCCAGGCTAATGACCTGAGAGGACAGGACACTACCACTCAACACACCTTGAAGTCATATCTCGTATACCCAACTACTTCTCTGCAGCTGCCACCACATCCATGTTCTGCCTTACGTTTAATCTCTGCAGTACCATTGATAACCATTGCTATGAACGCTAAGAAGCCAACCTTATGAAAACATATCACTCATTGGCCTTGCCCTCTGTTCTGGCACAGATCTACTATTCACAGGGATCCTCTCAGAATCCCTCACCCTTCATCCACCCTCCTCTATCTTCTTCACTGCCTCAGCATACAACATCTTCTGCACTACTCTCCTTGGCCACCTCAACCTGCCACTCTCGCACCGGCCACTCTCGCACCCACAACAACACGAGCACCCCTATAGCTTCTCACCTGAACATGGCCAAGGGGTGCTTTTATACATATCCTGCATGTCCTCCCCTAATAAGGGTGCCCAGGGGAAACGCTAACCAAAACTTTGGTTCCTAGCCTGCCACACAATATTGTTCAGTTACAAGATTGTAGCTGATTGATGTTTAGGTGAGGGTTATGGTGATGCCCATCTACTGTGGGATTCCAGTTAAAAAGCAGGCAGAGATGCAGTTCAGTTTAAGAGTCTTTATAGACTCAGGTAATGGAGATGATACATGGCAGGGAATGACTGACAATTGTTGACATGAGACTCTTGTCTTGAATTGAGACTTGGTTGGCTTTGCATGGAGTATGGTTCATCTTAAAGGAGACAGAAAGGTGCAAATAATAACTGTTAATAACAGCAATGAGCATGCATAATTAATCAGCTGTTAATGGCAATAATCAATGACAATATGCAAATGAAATAAGCATAAATATAGCAGCAGTTAATAATGAATGGTCAGAAAGGGGGTGCAGTAGCCTGTGGCATGGTAGACCGAAACAATAGCAGGCTAATTTAATGGTTACATAGCATAGCATGGCAAGCAAACAATATAAAGCTAACAGAAGTAGCAAGCATAGCCATAAAGGAGGTCTAGTTAGCATAACAAAGGCAATGCACAAAAAATGCAACAATTATTAATGTGGCCATTAACACTAGAAGTACCAAAGAGAACAGGTCAATAGACTCAAAATAGCTATTTGACTGATCCGCTAGAATTTTGCAGCCATCCGATTTTATAAGATAAAAGGTTTGTACTCACATTTTAATGACACATACTGGTTGTTGTTCATGAGAGTTGTTTGTCGTGCTCAACTACTCAGCTCTGTCTGGGTGAAAGGCCCAGTTTGAACCTGCCCATATAAATACCTTGTAGAGTCCATGCCCCGACTAATTGAGGCTGTTCTGAGGACGAAAGGACGGTGTTCCTAATGTTTTGTACACTCTGTGTATACTACGGTCATGTCCACAAAAACCCTTCAGTGAATACTATAGTATACTATAGTCATGTCGGCAAAAACACTACAGTGATTACCACAGTAAAGTCTGCAAAAACACTAGTGACAATAGACAATAGTATAATGTAATATTTTTTTCATGTGGGGAGCCCTGATGCTATCAAAATTAGGCTTCTGCTAGTTTTTGTTCTTGTCTTTTTTATTTTAATCAGTTACTGAATTATATGATCCAGGAAGCCTAGTGAGTGTGCTGCACTCTCCGACCACTTGTGACAATAATGGTCAATTAAGTGTAGGTTAAATGAAAAACAGCAGGACTGCAACCTGCACAGCCATGTTCTGTTGGAGTCAAGCGGAGACGTGAGAGCTGTGCATTTCAAGATGGCGCCTTGCTCAGACAACATTTATCTCCAATGTAATGGATTTTCTGTCATGCGGCTCCCTTTCTGACCATCCCGTTCCCGAGACATAAGAACGTTTGATGGAAAGGGATATTCCTATCGCTAAGCCTGAGCGCATTGTTAATGAGAAGATCTGAGGTTGTCTTGTTTGTCCTGAGGAGAAATACAACTGAGTTGATTAGGAGAGATATGATTATAGGATGGATTTGTTTTGGTGTGCTGCTGATTTAAAGGGAGGAAGTGGATGGTAAGGAGGCGGTGCTTAAAAGAGTGTTCTGAAGGTGATAACGTGTGACAGGTCCCACTGGATACAACCAACCGCAGTGCTGTGTGTGTGTGTGTGTGTGCATGCAGATGACTATCCTTCAGCATCCAATCTTGCCTCCTACATTTCGTGTCTTTTTTTTTTCTCTCCTTCTCTCCCTCCCAGGCATTGCATTACTATACACCACCATTCTCCACATCTGTGGCCAAAACACTTTCACATAACCGCAGTTCATCTCACACAAATCAGTAATTTTAATGGTGGGATGTCAGATGGGAAACAGGAACTGACAGGGGAGGGTTAGTAGGAAGGTCACCTATGGGCTGTCATAAGGACCCATCAGAGATGGGTGCTTTGGGAACAGAGACAGTCAACAGTCTCTGTGTCGAGTGTCTGTCTAGTCCTCACCCTGATGATGCTTTTAGTTTCCTTTGATATGTCTGATTTGCATTCAGGAGCATCATGCACCACATTTTGACGAGGGGTACTGAATGGCCAAATTCAATATCTTGATTGAATAATCAATTCAGTCTAAGCAAAACTACATATTTTATTTCATGTTTTACAAATGGATGAAATTGAAGGTGCAAGTGACCCTTCAGTATCAATGGACTTGGCCAATATGTGTAATAAGACAGACAGACTGAAAGCTCAGTATTTTGCTTCTCAATGGGTAGTGACAGAGTAATCTGTCTCTCTGTTGCCCTCTGGTGGCTTTAGATGTGGCCTAATGTCATACTTTTGCCATTGTGTTCACTCACTGATGGATTTAAGTACATCTTTTTATTTACTGTTGTCAAATTGATACTTTTATTCTTACAAGTATATACATTTCAGACCATAGAGCAACAGTGACATAACGCCTCTTTATTATACAAACAATACTTTAACAGCAAGAGGAATGCAGGTCACAAAGAACTGTAATGTTTTATAAAAATGTAAAATACAAAAGGTGATAATCATACAAAATAAAAATGTAGTATCTTGGATACCTGTAAACTCAAAGGCCTACTAAAGAACAGCAATAAAAAAAATCAAGTGTAAACATTTTGCTAAACAAAACTCAACACAATTAGAAATTCTCTATGGGGATCGCCAGTGGGATGAAACGTTACCCTTTTGTTTCTACCACCACCAGCCCTCTGGGGCTCAAGATAATGGTCCATTATCATTCCGTACAGAACACTGGCCTCCCTCTTACAGTAAATGGTTTCATGACAGGTTACTGGTCTCCTCTTAACTGTTCTGGCTCTACGAGGAATAGGCTCTGCTGGGTGGGCTCTGCCTTCGACGTGCAGTTCCTGAGTTCCTGTCTTAGCTCAGACAGTTGGTGAGCGTGATTAGTGAGGGTGCCGTTGACCTGGGAGAGGTACACATCTGACTGCCTCTCCAGCGCTGCCCTGATCCTCTCCAGATCCTCGGCCAAGTGACTGAAGCCTTTACACTGGCCCTCCATGCTGGCCAAGCGCCCCCCCACCTCCACCACCTCCTTCTGGACTCCCAGAGCAGTGGAGCGGCAGCCCTTTACCTCCCCAGCCAGCCGCCTCCTCAGCTCCTGGAGCTCTCCTTTAAGCCGGGTCAGCCTCCTCTCTCCCGCCCCCAGCATGGAGGCCTGGCGCCCCACCAGCTGCACCACGCCCTTCACCTGCTGGGCCAGGCGCTCCTCCCGCTCCTGCCATGTGGTGTTGGCGTGCCCCACATCCCGGACCACTGACACTACAGACTCCTTCAGGCCCTTCAAGATGCGGTTCACGGAGCGGACGTTGAATTTAAGCAGCATGATTTCACCCTGGACTGAGCTCCCCTCTCCCTCCCGGTGGTCTTCCCTCTGGGACAGTCTGGTCAGGAGGCTCTGCAGGGTGAGATTAACACTGTTCAGACGGTCAGCCTGCACATCCAGGAGACCCTTCAACTCTCCTCCTCCTTTCTTGTCCTCCTCCACCACATGAGTGTTCAATGTGGCTGTGACTCCCTGGTGGATGGTCTGAGAGGAGGACATGCAGAGGAGTTCCAAGCCACGCAGCTGTTTCTGCACACTGTCCACATCCAGCTCCAGCCTTCTCCTGAGGGACTCCAGCTTTGTCTCCAGCGTGGGCACGACGTGGCCCTCAATCAGGGCAGGGGCTGTAGCGTTCCCCAGCTCCTCCACAGCCGTCAGAAGACGACCCTCCAGAGCCTTCAGCTTCCCCTCCAGATGGGCTTCCAGGCCACCTGGACCCATCTCTCCCTCTAAGCTGCTACCCTGGACCCCGCCACTACCACTGCTCCCACTTCTGCCACCCTTGACCTTTCCACTCCCTGTCAGGTTGAGCTTAGCCTCCACATACCCCAGACGGCCCTCCAGCATGCCCTCTACATGGGCCTTGTGCCCACCCAACTCCACCCTCAAGTGCTCCTGGGACTGGTTGAGGACTGCCACTGACTGTTCCAGCATATGCACCCTCTCAGCCAGGCCAGTGACTGTACCACAGCATCCCTCTGTCAGGTCATGTCCCTGAATCTGAGCCTGCACATGTCCCAGCTCCTTCCTCAGTCCCGTTGCGCTGCCCTCCAGGGCCTG
The DNA here is from genome assembly GCF_045679555.1 of Salvelinus alpinus. Lineage (NCBI taxonomy): Eukaryota > Metazoa > Chordata > Actinopteri > Salmoniformes > Salmonidae > Salvelinus > Salvelinus alpinus. Next base: position 20,680,661 of record NC_092102.1, on the reverse strand, counting down.
CTCCATCTGTTCCTGCCTCTCCTGTTGCTCTCTGTGGCACTGCCGCCTCACCTCCCCGGCATTCTCTTCACAGCGGCTCTCAGCACTCTCCACGCGCTTCTCAAACCCATCGATGATCTCTGTCCGGGCCCCACCCAACTTGACGTCCACTACATCCTCCATGGCCTTCTGGGTGTCTCTCAATGGGGTCCCTGTTAAGCTAGCCATCCCTCCTGACATCTTCTTCAGTGTGCCGTCGTGCTTGATAACCGTGCCTCTCAGCTCCTCCAGCTCAGCGGCCTTTGCCTGCAGCTCAGCCCGGAGCTCCTCCACCCTTCCCGTCAGCTCGCCCAGCCCTGGGAACGCCTGGCCCCCATCCAGGCCCCCATCCAGGCCCTCTGCATCAGGGTTCCCTCCTGGGATGTCTGCAAAGCCTACAATGGAGTGGGGGGAGGAGGACAGAGCGGGGACAGGGCCTGGTGATGCAGACAGAAGGGCGGAGAGCATCCTGCTGGCATCCTCACGTAGTGAGGCACGCAGGCTGTCCTCCAGACCGTTCACTGTCCCACTAAGAGTCTCCAGACCCCGGGATAGATGCCGCATGTCCTCCTCCATCCGATCCAGACGCTCTGCAGACTCACTGCCCACCGTGTCTAGAGCCTGGCCTACAGCGGAGAGAAGAGTGTTACATACACAATCATACATCAGAGAGATCGAGAGAGTAATTGTAATGTAACATAAGTGTTCATTTTAAGGAGTATTTGTCTTCATAAAGTCTTTGAAGAATGTTGCCAAAATCAATGGAGTTTCTGGACATTTATGGTAAGAATCTTATGTACATGTAATATTCATGATGTACAGCAGTACTGAAAATGCATTGGAATAGCACTCTGCCTCACCATTGATTTCTTGGCTGCCAGCAGGGGGGGCTGTTTCTTCAGCAACGGGCTCCAGCTCTGAGTGATCTGTGTGGTATGGGTGATCAGGTTGGTCTGGTCCAGGTTGCTGGTGATGGTCTGGCTCTAGATCAGATTCAGGTTGGTGGTGGTCTGGCCCCTGGTGGTCTGGTTCCTCATGGTGGTCTGGTTCAGGTTTATGTTGGTCTGGCTCGTGGTGATCTGGATCTGAGTGATGGTCTGGTCCAGGCTCGTGGTGGTCTGGCTGTCGGTGGTGCTGTGGCACAGAAGGGTAACGCTCAAAGGAGGACACTGGGTAGGAGGGGGGGGTCATAGGAGGCCCAAAGTGACGTATAGGGTAGGACTTGCTGGGAGGAGGACCTTTTGCTTTCATGGGGTAAGACTTCATAGGAGGAGGTCCCTTCATGGGAGGGTCCTTGGCAAGCATTGGGTAAGATTTCATGGGAGGAGGGCCCTTGGTCTGACTCCAGGGATTTCCTTTAATGGGTGGGCCCTTGAATGTTGAGCCCTTGAATGGAGGCATCGCCTTAATTGGGTGGTTGTAGGCTGGGGGTCCCTCCATGCAGCCATAGCCAGAGTAGCCTGGACAGCAACGCCATTCCAGCTCAGTGAGAGTCTTATGGGCAACTTTATAGACTGGCTTGTACATCAGACGGTACCTGTGGGTTGATGGGAAAAAATATATAAAACATGACTCAAGAAACTGCGTAAGGTGACGTCTGTGAACAGCAGAAGGAAAAATGGCAGTACTGTTTTCATAACCTTTTCATATAGTAATAGCAGCAGAAACAATAATAGCGGTTGTTTTTACAGCAGTTATACACATAGTAGCCATGGTATTGGTAGGCGGTAGTAGAAGCAGCAACAACAGTAGCAATGTCAAAGGCAGTAGGTTTGTTTGTAGAACTATTAGGAATAGTTGTCTCGTGTAGTATGGATCACTCACATGAGGGTTGAACACTTCTGACCCCAGGCACACTTGTTGTACTCAGCCTTGACATAGGGTGTTACACCATTCTGCATGGTGAATGACATAGTCTTCTCAACCACATAGGCACAGTGGTTTCTGTCAGAGGGAGGATGATGGGGAAGAAATACATCAGATAACAGTCTTAAAAATGTATTTTATACCTAAAAACAAACTTACAACATTTCTAACTGGCTTGAGAAAACTAGGCGAAAGAAAATTGACCAGGACAACCGATAATCAACTACAGTATGCACTGAATACTGAGCCAATCTATAGTCAGCCCCCTCTGCCCAGTATAGCCCAGTATAGTCCGAGTGAGTACTCACTTGTGCCTGCTGGTGGGCTTCCCATGGACAAGGTGGTGAGGATTGGGTCCAGCTTTGTAGAGGTTGGACTGGTGGGGTCTGTAGGATTTGGCATCAGCCAGTGACAGAGTGACTGACAGGAGGAGAATGGGATGTAATGCCACCACAATGTGCATCGTTACTCCCACTCAAGGAAAGGTAGACGAAAAATAAAATAAACTGCTGACAGAAAGAATGGCAGTGTAGTTTCTAAAGAAAAAGTAAGTCTGCCTTACAGGCAATTTTTAAGTTCAGCTTGAGGGAAATCATAAAACTTGAATCCTCAGAGGTGTCAGACGTAAAAGGGATGTATAATTCAGATATAGCATCTCACTAAAAACACCTCACAGAACTAGAAAACGGTCAGTTCTAAAGCAAAGACTTCATGCTGAGTAACCAAAATCCATAGATGAGAAGCTGACATGGAAAAAAGTTGTCAGAGAAAGAGTTCTTCAGCACTTAGGAAAAGCCAAGTGCAAGTCTGTCAGTTGGTGTGGCCCTGGTGCAGTCTGTAGCTACGGGTGTGGTGGACTCTCTGTCGGGGTGACAACAGTCCACTGTGAGCTGACAGGGCGGCTGCCGGGCCCTAATAGGGGGCACCCTCTGCATTTATTTGCATATCCCCCTCCCACACTGCCTTCCTGAAAGTAACACAAGTATGAGACTAGAGGGAGAGGGCCCAGTCCTCTATTCCTTCATATGTGTCAATGCGCATTAATACTATATAATAGTTCTACCATGAATAGGCCTATCTAGGGCCTCTACCATCACCAACATTACTCTGGCTGCAGCTTCTTATTCAACTTCCTCATGCAGGGATGGACAAATGGCTTTCGAAGGAATGCAGGATAGTAACAGTATCCCTTAGCCAACATACACAAATTCAGTATCTACTGTCTCCCTATCGAAATGATGACTTGGCAATATCTATTTCTGGAAGCCATTACATGTGGGTTATTCTCTAGCTGATCTGATCTTAGCCATAATGAACCATGGGTCATGTCTAAAAGTTAGGTTTTCCCATGCAGTAAAAGGTCATCTGAGGTGACAGTCAGGGTCACAGAATTACATCAAACACGTTATTTAATGTCTCTCTATGGTCAGGGTTATGTGGGTTATGCCTCTGAATTTGAGCCCACTGCTAAGGGGACATCAGGACAAACTTACATAAGCAATAAGTCATTTCTCTGTTCAGATAAAAACAGCACATTTGCAAAACAAACGGCTCATGATGGAAATGAAGCTTGGCAGTTGTCACTTCCCCTGCTCTGTCCACTTCATACGATTCATAGGGTAGATATATTTTATCCACCACTGAACAAACCTATGAGAAATAGCTACTGCTACATTATATCTGTTACACAGCTGGACTCTCACCCCACTCTCACACACACCCCACCCAGACCTAACAGCTAACCACCTGGACCAACCAGGAACAAATACAAACAAATAGCCTGTGTTGAAACACACCCACCCTTCCCAGTACCTCCTCCCCCAGTAAACCAACATGCTGAATCACAACATGTCTTTGTTCAGCAGGGCAGTGCTCAGTGAGGTTGGCTGGTTAGTAATTATATCATAGGGGGAATTGAGGCCTACAAGCCATCAGTTAAAGTACATATACATTTTCAATAACCCATGTCCTTAAATCTATTTGTATAGTGTTGCTAGCTTGCTCTTAGAGAAAGTGTGACTCATCAGGTAGGCTACATACATGTGAGGCGTGTGCCTGTCTTAGAGACATGTTATGGGTTAAAAATAGAAAATAGTGTAATTTTGCCCAGGACTCAAGCCCCTGAGTAGTGGCCACAAACCATATACCACAGAATGTTTGACTAAGAAACTGGTGCAGATCACTAAACACAAAAGTACGTATACTGAATAAAAATATTAATGCAACATGTAACGTGTTGGTCCCATATACACAAAAAGCTTATTTCTCTAAAAATTTTGGCACAAATTTGTTTACTAGTGAACATTTCTCCTTTGCCAAGATAATCCATCCACTTAACAGGTGTGGCATATCAAGAAACTGATTAAACAGCATGATCATTGCACAGGTGCACCTTGTGCTGGTGACAATAAAAGGCCACTCTAAACTGTCCAGTTTTGTCATACAACAAAAGGCCACAGATGCCAAGTTTGTCTCAAGTTTTGAGGGAGCATGTAACTGGCATGTTGACTGCAGGAATGTCCACCAGAACTGTTGCCAGAGAATGTAATGTTAATTTCTCTACCATATTTGGTAGTACATCCAACTGGCCTCACAGCCACAGACCACAGGTAACCAATTGGCTGATTTCCTTATATGAACTGTAACTCAGTAAAATCGTTGAAATTGTTGCATGTTGCGTTTTTCTATTTTTTGTTCAGTATAACATGTACTAAATGTTACTTTGTGGTAATTTAGGTTAAAAGTATCCCATTTGTTTGTGTATTTATAATGACGGTATATGGAAGAACCATGTTAACATACTGCAGTGGTCAGTTTCTCCCCAGAAATGATTTATCAACTGGACCTTGTTAGCCTGTCAGGAACAGGACTAACATTGTATCCATTATTTCAGAGCAGGCTTTTGATTAGCCCTCGTTTTTAAAGGGTAATTTCCTGTATCCTGTTTGTGCCTGGTCCCACCTTCTTTACCTGGGAACTCCCTGTCACGCGCTGATACAAAACAACAGAATTGTGTGTGTGTGTGTGCGAGCACAAATGTGGTGTATACGTGTTTCCAATCCCTTAGCTCTTAGCTACGCCACCATTTGATCTGTCAACCACAAGTCCTCATTGTGCCATAGGCAGGACTTGACATACTCTCAAACACAGGAGCAAGGCTTGGTCATGGACTGGTAATGCAACACAAGCACACCATTATTCTAGTAGTTAGAGCAGGCCACTCCACCAGGAAGTGCACTGAATGACATCACAATGTAGCAGCTGTTCCAGGCTCTACTCCTCTACTCACCTGCCCATCGTAACTCTGATTTCAGATGTAGAATGTTCACATACCTATTATCACAACTGTTTTCTGAATAGGGTGAGGTGTAATTTACCTGCCACATGCTTTTCCGCACACAGCAAAGTGTTGAAGCCAAGCAGTGACTAGAAAGAATGGAGCATGTGAGATGGTGCACGTGTCCACATTTCTTTAATGTATGTGTCTCTGTCTGTGTCTCTGTCTGTTTACTATTGACACCAGATGTCTACATTCAGAGCCTGCCTGTGAATTATTTTAAGTCAGGTTTATGTTGTCTATGTTTGTTTCCCCAAGTCGGTGTGTCTAAAGAGGAGTGTGACATTGGGAGTGTTTAACTAGGAATCTGCCACTGTTCTGATCGCTGGGATATAGTGTCTGCTGGTCAGACTTTTCAAAGTTGCATTATTTTCAGGTGTGTGTGTGGTTTCCGATTGTATGTGGAAATGTACATGTTAAAGGTTACAAACGTTATCATCATCCGCAGTGTTATATCTCTCGTAGGGGTACCTGCCATCGCATCATCTAGCTCCGAGGATCTTCCCTCTGAGATGAGGTCATTCCCCAAACGATTTAATAAAATGTTATGCATTCTGTCTCGGTCTTTCATTCAGTCTGTACTAGACTGAACTTGCTTTTGAGTAGGCCTACTGACAGCCATGTGGAAGAACAAACAGGGATAATTGGTCACACCCCTCCATCAACCTAATGTGTTTCCTCTGCAGCTTCCTGAAGATTCTACTGCACCATCATACTTCCAAAGTGACAGTTCTTGTGGTTGTGTAAAGTATTATTGTCTATGTAAGATGGAACTTCATGTCTTTCACGTGGTGTGTGTGGGGAGGTAGCCTATTTGACACATTCTTGTGGTATGTCGATAAACTATTGACGTAATACAAATGTTGATAAGACCAAAGCTCATTTGATGGCCACATGGGGAAGCAGTAGCTCGTGGCACACTTAACACCCATGTCAGAGGTTCAGTGTGTTTGTGTTAATCTGGTCTCATACCATGGCTCTGTAGTGTCTACACATCTGTAGACACAGTCCACACAAGACCTGCCTACACATACAGAACACCTCCTCAGTCCTCCTGGTCAATTGGAACAAGCCATTGTCATGAAATGTTCCATTTCATAGCAGGACCTGCTGGGTGTGTAGCAGAGGAGGCTGGTGGGGGGAGGACAGCTCATTATGAGTGGACTGGTATCAAACACATGGAAAACCAGATGTGTTTGATACCATGACATTTATTTCGTTCCAGCCATTGCTATGAGCCCATCCTCCCCATTTTTTCTTACATTTTTTTTTTTTAAGTGCCACCACGTGTACTGTAGCAATGGGTGTTTTCCATTTCCGTACACAGTGAGAACCATGTTTGAGGCTGCCCCCTGGTGTAGCCTTCAGTGAAGTCCGTAGAGAGCAGCTTGATAGTGCCAGTGTATTCTTTCTTCTTTAGGGAGGAAAAAGTTTGGCCATACTCATTGTGTTGCTAAGCCTCTATTGGCTGAATGGCTTGCTATCGGATGAGGTATTTTAATCATGTGCCCTTGAAATCTACCTATTGTTGGATAATGAATAATTCTCCACTGATACACCATGAGGAAAAAAAACTTTTTCTCAGCAGAACCTCGAACTTATTGTTAATTTTCTATGCGCTTTGATGTTCCCTCCAGCAGAAATGTTCTCATTCTAGGGGTTCCCTTTCATCTTTTAGCCCTCTAACGAGGCCAAATATGCCCATGCTAATATATCAGCCCCTATGTGCCCCCTAAAGTCTCTGCTGCTCCATAGATAGTTATGTTGTCATAGCAACAATGGTAGGCATACACCCCAGGAAGTGCCCATGCACTAGTAATTAGACCTAAAGGAATTGGCTGTTTGTTGTCACTGGGTCAGCATGTCCCACATGTGGTTTGTGGGACTGATTGATCCAGTATGTATTCTGGGATTTACCATCAAGTGCTGCAGCTGATCCAACCACCAGACATGATTGTATACCCAACTGTGAGAAAAAAATTCACATGATTTTCTTTGGTGTAACATGAATCTTTGGTGTAACATGATCAAGCTATGAATGATTGTATACAATTGGATAGAAAATTACTGATTAATTCAACTCTTGACACTCAGCAGCCTATTGATGTGTCAAACTTCTCATTTACAGTAGGCTACCACTCCTTAAAGCTTTAGGTTTCCACGGTGCTGGGCTTGGGCTTGGGCTTCTTCCCCGGTTGTTTTTGGTCCAGCCCAGAACCTTTTGAGTTCCCATAACCACACATAATGCTATGCAGTATTTAAACCAAATGTTTTTCCTGACAAATTTTGATGACAAAAATAAACAATACAATATATTGCATTAGGAAGTAGTAGGGTAATGCGCTAGGCAGTAGTAGGGTTGTCACTAGTTAACACAGCAACAAAGTCATAATTATGGTTAAACTCCGCCCATTTTGAAAATGTATCTTCTTAAAATCTGATTTTAAATCAAACCTTAAACACACTGCTAACCCTTCTTAACCCTACCCTTGAATTATGACAAAAAAACTAATTTTGATATGAGGGATTATGTAGTGGGGAAACCCTGTAGTAGGCATTGCGAGAAGCCCCTGAAGTGACACGGTAGCTACTGTGATTGACCAAGATTTTACAATGCAGTGGACCGTTCACGTCCCCTACAACTATAGCACCGTTTAGATGACATTAGCTTTCCATCCAATTGGTTACAGATTTACATGTCAATATTATAAAATCTGCATAAAGAAAATATGCGCATTTTCCCACGAGTTGTGTTTCCACCAAACGAACTTGTTGCAGATAATCAGCGCGTGACGAAGTAGTGCAAACAAAAAAGTGTTCATGGACTACATAAAAAGTTACATTTGTTTCCATTGCATTTTCAACTGTACAGATAGTTTTGTCACAAACTGTTGCTTTTAAATGACAATGTGCCTACTCTGGTCTTGGCACATGCACGCTAGCCAACACCTCGCAGATACAGTGGGGATAGGCTGTGTGGTTAGACTAGTCTACATGATTACATTTTTATGGATAATATTTACATTTGTCAAACCGCAGTCAATCATCACGTCACCAGAATTTAGACCCTCGATATTTATTGGAAAGGAGCATCAATATCACCGTGCACTTTCACCACCCTGTGCAGTTCATCATTTATGTAATCTGTAGCCTAATACACTGCATGGTTTCCGGAGTCGTAGTGGGAGGACCATACATGTCATCTCGTGACTCCAAGTTTACTTCAATATTGTAATGACCTGACTAGATCATAAATGAACAATTGTCCAGACAGAGGCTTGAGTTTGCGAATTGACGGTTTATTAAACCAACTTTACACAGGCTACTGTTTGGGCCGTAGCACACGCCAAATAGATGACAGATAACCCACAAGCCAATCGTGACCTTCTCTTGTGAAGCCCAGACGTAAGAGAGAGAGAACAAAGGCTGAACCTGGTCTTAACTTCCAATGCTTCACCCCCCTGCCCAACCCCCCTCCATGCCACTCCGCCAACCACCAGGATGCCCGGCATCAGAACATTCCAGGCATTCCCGTGATTGGCAGATAGCAGGTTGATTGACATGTCGGACCCCGCGAACACCGGGTACTGGTCAGTACAACACAACCACCTCCTAGCCTAACACATAACACACAGCTGTCTGTGCGGGTCGCTACACAGCCCCCCCACCACAAAGTCCCTCGTCCCCGAGGGAACAAACAAAGTCTCTGAAGCGACCCGGAGGTCTCCTTTGCCTGCGTGGCCGTGATGGTCGCAGAGTGCCCCTCTGGGAACCAGGGGATGAAGGCAGGGATATGGGGGACAAGGAAGCGGGAACGGGTAATACAGTCCGTGGCTCTGGGGAACCACGCGGTGACACAGGGGGGGAGACAGGGGGAGTGGGCTGTCTGGAGCCTTGTCTGCGGCACCTGAGGGTGGGTGCCTGGAGAATGTCATTGCCAGAGAGGGGAATTGTGGGGGTTCCTGGGGTTTGGGGAGAAGAGGCCCCTCTGTATGGGGCTAACCTGTCCCGGTGCAGTGCCACCTTTCTCCCCCTGGGAGGAAGCTGCACCCGGTACACAACCTCCCCTACCCTCTCCAGGACACTGCAGGGTCCCACCCAGTGACTGTCCAACTTGGGGCATCTGCCTTTTTTCCTTAGGGGGCTGTAGACCCAGACCAGCTCCCCAGCCACAAAGTGCCTTCCCCGGGTGTGCACGTCATAGTTCCTTTTCTGCCTCACACCTGCATTCACCAGCTGCTCTCTGGCGAAGGTGTGGGCTGTCTCCAGGCGGTCCTGGAGTCTCCGGGCATACTCTGGCCCCGGAGGAACATGAGGGCTATCCAGGGGCCGACCAAACGCCATCTCCGCAGGGGTGCGGATCTCTCTCCCCAGCATGAGGAGGGCAGGCGTGCAGGAGGTGGAGTCTTGGACAGCGGAGCGGCATGCCATGAGGACCATAGGCAGGTGCTTGTCCCAGTCACGCTGGTGTTTGGAAGAGACGATGGCCAGCTGCTGTCCAAGCGTTTTGTTGAAGCGCTCCACAAGGCCATCACTTTGAGGATGGAGAGGAGTAGTGCGGGTCTTGTGCATACCCAGCCTCTCACACATGGTGGCGAACACACGGGACTCAAAGTTTCTGCCTTGGTCGCTGTGGATGGACTCTGCAGCTCCAAACCTGCTGAACATCCCCGCTGTCAGGGCGTCGACGATGGTCTCTGCCTCCTGGTCAGGCAGAGCATAGGCCTCGGGCCATTTTGTGAAATAGTCCATGGCCGTGAGCACCCAGCGGTTTCCACTGTCTGTGGTGGGGAACGGCCCAACTACATCCACTCCCACCCTCTCCATGGGAGCCCCCACTGGGAACTGTTGGAGCTGAGCATGAGAGCGGCCTGGGGGGCCCTTTCTCGCTGTGCAGTTGTCACAGCGGCGACAAAAGTCCTCCACATCCCTCTTGTGCTGCCCCCAGTAGAAGCCCTGACGGAGACGGCGCAGTGTTTTTGTGACCCCAAAGTGTCCAGTCCCCACCCCCCCATGAGTACTCTGGAGCACAGCCTCCCGCAATGCTTTTGGGACCACCACCTGCCACCTCTCCTCTCCCGTAGCTGACTCCTTCCATGCCCGCTGTAGCACGCCATCAGCCAGCCGCAGTCTCTCAAACTTCGACCACAACCCTTTGGTCGCGAGTGAGAGCGCTGTCACCTCTTCCCATGGTGGCCTCACCTGCGCCTCTACCCACTGTAGCACTGGCTGTAGGTCTGTGTCCCGTCCCTGCTGCTGCCGCCATTCAGCCACGTCGACAGTCTGCAGCTCACAGCAGACAGGCCCGCTCGCCCGACACACTGTGGCACAGACACCCTCCTCTGCCCGCAGCTCTCTCTCCCGTCCCTCTCTCCGTTCACAGTGGCGGCAGCCGTCTGCAGTACAGGGCCGACGGGACATGGCGTCGGCGTTGGAGTGGCGTGCCCCTGCCCTGTGCACCACCGTGAAGTCATACGGCTGAAGCTCCTCCAACCAGCGTGCCACCTGCCCCTCTGGCTCTCTGAAAGACATGAGCCACTGGAGAGCAGAGTGGTCAGTCCTTACAGTAAAGGGCAGACCACCCAGGTAGTACTTGAAGTGTTTGACGGAAGCCACAACAGCCAAGAGCTCCCGCCGGGTGACACAGTAGCGGCGCTCATGTTTGTCAAATGTTTTGCTGAAGTACGCCACCACTCTCTCCCCCTCTGGCCCCACCTGGGCCAGCACCCCACCCATGCCCACATTGCTCGCGTCTGTGTCCAGGATAAAGGGCAAGGTGAGGTCAGGGGGGGCGAGCACGGGGGCCTCGATCAGTGCACGTTTGAGGGTGTTGAACGCCTCCTCACACTCCACTGTCCAAGTGAAAGCCTTGTCCTTCGGCAGCAGGCGGTTCAGTGGAGCAGCAACGCTTGAGAAGCCCCGTACAAACCTCCTGTAGTACGAGGCCAGGCCCAGGAAGCTCTTCAGCTGACGCTGGTCGGTGGGGGTGGGCCAGTCTCTGACAGCCCCTACCTTGTCCTCCATGGTGCTGATCCCCTCCTTCCCCACTCGGTGGCCCAAGAAGGACACCTCTCTCCTCATGAAGTGGCACTTCTCGGGGTGGAGCTTCAGACCTGCGGCAGCCACCCTCTCCAGCACACGCCGTAGCGCCCCCAGGGCTGACTGGAAGGAGCTGCCATGGGCCAGGATGTCATCGAGGTATACCAGACACTGCTGTCGGGGGATGCCATCCAGCACCCTGTCCATCAAACGCTCAAAAGTAGCTGGAGCGTTGCACAGGCCAAAGCACAGGACCTTGAACTGCCAGTGTCCTCTGTTAGTGGAGAACGCAGTTTTGGCTCTGGCCTCTGGGGAGAGGGGCACCTGCCAGTAGCCACTGCGGAGGTCTAGTGAGGAGAACCAGGAGGACCCCCTAACCAGGTCCAGCGACTCATCGATACGTGGTATGGGGTATGAGTCCTTCCTGGTTACCTCATTCAGCCGCCTGTAGTCCGCACAGAACCTCAGCTTGCCCCCCTTCTTCGGAACCATGACGACTGGCGCCGCCCAGGGGCTGTCTGAGGGCTCAATGAAGTCTGCCCGCTGCATCTCCAACACAGCCTTGTCTGCCGCCTCCTGGCGTGCCAGCGGGATACGGCGGGGACGCATCTTGATGGGTCGAGCATCACCTGTGTCGATCTCATGCTGCACCAGATGAGTCTGACCCACCTCTTCCTCACTCAACGCAAAGCTGTCTCTGAATTCAAACAGCAACTGCCACAACCGTTCCTGCTGCTCGGGGTCAAGACCAACACAGTTCCTCCCCCATATCTCCCTCACTGCAGACAGTGTCCTCTCCTCTCCCATCTGGGGTAGCTGGGCTGGGGGGGTGCGGCCCGGGCTCACAGAGGGCTGTGTCATGGAGGTAGCTGGGGGAATGTAACACACCGCCGTAGGTGACAGGGGGACTGGGGAAAAGTCACACACAGCTGTGGGGGAGGGGGCGCAGCCATGAGTCTCTGCTGCTTTAACTGTTGGAGTAAAGGGTTTGTTGGGTTGAGTGAATGTGACATTAGGGGGGGCCATGGTGACTTCCGTCCCTCCCTGGAAGCTCAGTGTGCCCCTATTTAGGTCTAACTGGCAGCCTGTGCTCCTAAGAAAGTCCAACCCCAGGATACAAGGGTCCTGCACAGCCGCCACCCACACAGGATTACGCACAGTCCTGCCCCCTACTGTCAGAGTCATTATTCCCTTCCCTTTCATGGGTGCCAGCTCACCTGTGACTGTGCGGAGCTGCACAGTTGTAGGCTCACACTGAGTCCAACCTGGCACAATATCTGGCCTCACCAGGGTTACTGTGGACCCAGTGTCCACCAGGGCGGAGCAGGGCACCCCCTCCACAGTGACAGGGACATGACAAAAGTCCCCAACACAGGTCCGGCCCACCACAACAACAGGCTCCATCCGCTTGCCCTCGTCTGCTTCTGGGGGAAGTGGAGCCTTGCTTCCCCGTCTGTGCCGGTGGGCTCCTCCTGAAGATGATGGTGGTTGGGATAGAAAGCCAGGGGTCCGCACTACCCGGTCTATGCGGACCCCGAGCCGTTTCCCTGAGCTCTGGGGGACATGGGGCAATCTCGGCGCAGATGGCCTGGCTGGCCACAACCCCAGCAGACCCTGGGACCAGGGCGTGTGTTTCGTGCCGCCTGTAGCGACACAGCACGAATGAGTTTTGTCATTTCGGCCACCCAAGCAGGCTTTTCCGGCTCCGGGCTGCTCTGCCCCCCAGCTCGCACAGAGGGTGTGTCTCCCTGCACCCCCACCAAAGCCCCAGCCCACACCAGCTCCCTCTCCAAAGCCATCTCCAAGGCTGTCTGCAATGACTCAGGATGAGCCAGCTGGGTCTGTATGCGCAGCTCCGTAGGAGAGAGCGCCTGTATGAACTGGTCCCGTGCTAGCTCGCTCTGCACGGAGGGGGGCATGTGAGCATATGCCCGCCGAGAGAGGCTCTCAATGTCATTAGCTAGCACCCGTAGAGGCTCTCCAGGCTGCCTGCGTCTATTACTCAGTTCGGAGCGCAGTAGCCCGGGCTGTACACACTGTCCATAGCGCCTCCTCAGTGCTCCCACTAAAGCACCATAATCATGCCTGTCCTCGGGGCTAATCAATATCAAACAGGCCAGAGCTTCATCCGTGAGGCATAAAGCCAACTGCAGTGCCCTTTCTTCATCCGACCACCCCCTAAAATGAGCTAACAGTTCAAACTGAGCATGAAAAGCTTCCCAATCCGCCTTACCGGAATACTTCGGGGTCTTAACAGATACGGACGCAGCCGGGAACTGGGCGCCGCCATGTTTGTTTACATCCTGAGCCCCAGATTCCTCGTCACGCCGCGTCGACGTCACCACTTCGGTCCGCCCACCAGAATCCGCGCGAAATACAGTCGACGAAGCACTCATGCCCGCTTCAGCCGCCATCGCTCTAACGTCCTCCCTCAAGCGGCCTCTGCGCTCCGACGCCCTGGCGATCTCCTCAGACAGAACCCCCGACGTCCATTCACACGCACCTCCTTGGCCATAATAGTCCCCTACCTCCACCTTCACTTTCGGATTCCCTCGAAGCATTTTCAATCCCCGTTCTCACCTACGGTAGCTAGCCACATAAGTCAGCTAGCTAGCTGGCTAACTTGTATCAACGTTTTTACTTCTGACACCAATGTAATGACCTGACTAGATCATAAATGAACAATTGTCCAGACAGAGGCTTGAGTTTGCGAATTGACGGTTTATTAAACCAACTTTACACAGGCTACTGTTTGGGCCGTAGCACACGCCAAATAGATGACAGATAACCCACAAGCCAATCGTGACCTTCTCTTGTGAAGCCCAGACGTAAGAGAGAGAGAACAAAGGCTGAACCTGGTCTTAACTTCCAATGCTTCACCCCCCTGCCCAACCCCCCTCCATGCCACTCCGCCAACCACCAGGATGCCCGGCATCAGAACATTCCAGGCATTCCCGTGATTGGCAGATAGCAGGTTGATTGACATGTCGGACCCCGCGAACACCGGGTACTGGTCAGTACAACACAACCACCTCCTAGCCTAACACATAACACACAGCTGTCTGTGCGGGTCGCTACACTGCATGGTTTCCGGAGTCGTAGTGGGAGGACCATACATGTCATCTCGTGACTCCAAGTTTACTTCAATATGATGGTTGTTATATCAATATTTGCGCATAAAGGCGTTTCCACCGGCTTTTCTCGCATCATTTTATCGAAACAAAAAGATCCCACCATGTCGAACGAACAAATGATCTGTCAGCATTTATAAAATTGTACCGAAACTTCCTTTCATCACAGCTTTCTGATATTTTTTTTTATATGGTATGACTTTACTCGCATAAAAACTGTGGCTGGAAACGTGGTTATTGTCATCATTCAGCAAAACGCCTGTCATTCAGTCAGTCTGCAGTTTAGCACAGCACAGAGCAAATACGGATATTCTGAGCTTCTCAGGTTGAGCAGGCAGCAGTGAATGAGGTGGAAAGGGCAGAATAGCCAGAAAGTAAAAGTGCAGCAGCAGAGTTAGCCACAGGTTTGTGCAGGGTTAGTGGTAGCTAACTAGCTAGTCTCCCTCAGAATAAGTGTTGGCTATGCTAATGAGCTAGCGTTAGTGCTCAGCATCAGTTATTTAAGCAACAATGCCTGAGGGGGTGTGGTATATGGCCATAATACCACGGCTAAGGGCGGAGTGCTAGGACACAGCACTTAACCGTGGTATATTGGCCATATACCACAAACCCCTGAGATGCCTTATTGCTATTATAAACTGGTTATCAACGTAATTAGAGCAGAAAAAAATCATGTTTTGTCATACCCGTGGTGTATGGTCTATTATAAACTGGGTGGTTCGAGCCCTGAATGCTGATTGGTTGAAAGCCATTATATATCAAACCGTATACCACGGGTATGACAAAACATTTGTATTTTTACTGCTCTAATTACGTTGGTAACCAATTTATAGCAATAAGGCACCTCGGGGGTTTGTGATATATGGCCAATATACCACGGCTAAGGGCTGTGTCCTAGCACTCCACAATGCGTCGTACATAAGAATAGCCCTTAACCTTCGTATATTGGCCATATACCACACCCCCTAGAGACTTATTGCTTAAATATCCCACGTCTGTCAGCCAATCAGCATTCAGGGCTCGACCCACCCAGTTTATAATTAACAGTATATTTAGTGAATGGGCAAGTTAAGGATGTTATAAGTCATTATATTAGGAAAAGTGTTTATTTCCAGCGAGTGTATTTCATGGGTTTCATTTCTGTAGCTACGGTACTTATTTATTTTACCTTAATTTACTGTCACGCCCTGACCTTAGAGATTCTTTTTATGTCTCTATTTTGGTTTGGTCAGGGCGTGAGTTGGGGTGGGTATTCTATGTTCTATGTTGTGTATTTCTTTGTGTTTGGCCGGGTGTGGTTCTAAATCAGAGGCAGCTGTCTATCGTTGTCTCTGATTGAGAACCATACTTAGGTATCCCTGTCTATCGTTGTCTCTGATTGAGAACCATACTTAGGTATCCCTGTCTATCGTTGTCTCTGATTGAGAACCATACTTAGGTATCCCTGTCTATCGTTGTCTCTGATTGAGAACCATACTTAGGCACCCCTTTTTTCCACCTGTCTTTGTGGGAAGTTGACTTTGTTTAGGGCACATAGCCTTTGAGCTTCACGGTTTGTTTTTGTAGTGTTTATTGTTTTTGTTCGGCGTCATTTTTATTAAATAAACGAAAATGTACGCTCACCACGCTGCACCTTGGTCCTCATCTTTCAACAGCCGTGACAGAACTTCCCACCACCAACAACGGACCAAGCAGCATGGTAAGGAGGAGCAGCTTGTCCAGGATTCCTGGACTTGGGAGGAGATCCTGGACGGTAAGGGACCCTGGAGGCAGGCTGGGGAGTATTGCCGTCCACGGGAGGAACTGAAGGCAGCAAAAGCAGAGCGTCAGCGTTACGAAGGGACTCGGTTAGCAAGGAAGCCCGAGATGCAGCTCCCAAATTTGTTTTGGGGAGGGGGCACACGGGGAGTGTGGCTGAGTCAGGTTGGAGACCTGAGCCAACTCCCCGTGTTTACCGTGGCGAGCGTCGTACTGGTCAGGCACCGTGTTATGCGGTGGAGCGCACGGTGTTGCCAGTGCGCGTGCACAGCCCGGTGCGCTACCTTCCAGCTCCCCGAATCAGCCGGGCTAGAGTGGGCATCCAGCCAGGTCGGAGGATGCCGGCTCAGCGCATCAGGCCGCCAGTACGTCTCTACGTCCCGGGATATCCTGCGCCGGCTCTGCGCACTGTGTCTCCGGTGCGTCTGCACAGCCCAGTGCATCGTGTGACTGCGCCCCGCATCTGCAGGGCGAAAATAACCATCCAGCCAGGACGGGTTGTACAGGGTCTACACTCAAGACCTCCAGTGTGCCTCCACGGCCCAGTGTATCCGGTGCCTCTGCCTAGGACAGGGCCTCCTGTATGTCTCTCCAGCCTGGTGAGTCCTGTGCCTGCGCCTAGAACTAATCCTCCCGTATGTCTCCCCAGCCTGGTGAGCCCTGTGGCAGCTCAACGTACCAGACTGCCCATACGTCTCCTCCCTCCAGTGATGATCCATGGCAAGAAGCCTCCAGTGATGATCCATGGCAAGAAGCCTCCAGTGATGATCCATGGCAAGAAGCCTCCAGTGATGATCCATGGCAAGAAGCCTCCAGAGATGATCCATGGCAAGAAGCCTCCAGTGATGATCCATGGCACGAAGCCTCCAGTGATGATCCATGGCACGAAGCCTCCAGTGATGATCCATGGCAAGAAGCCTCCAGTGATGATCCATGGCACGAAGCCTCCAGTGATGATCCATGGCAAGAAGCCTCCAGTGATGATCCATGGCACGAAGCCTCCAGTGAGGAGTCATGGCACAAAACCTCCAACGAAGGCCTCCAGTCCGGAGCCTCCAGCGAAGGTCTCCAGTCCGGAGCCTCCAGCGAGGGTGCCCAGTCCGGGGCCCGCAACGAGGGTCCCCAGTCCGTGGTCGACGACGAGGGTCCCCGCACCAGAGGTGCCACGAAAGTGGGGTGAGCCAGTGGTGGAGCGGGGTCTGCGTCCCGCACCTGAGCCGCCACCGCGGATAGATGCCCACCCAGACCCTCCCCTATAGGTTTAGGTTTTGTGGCCCGAGTCCGCACCTTTGGGGGGGGGGTACTGTCACGCCCTGACCTTAGAGATCCTTTTTATGTCTCTATTTTGGTTTGGTCAGGGCGTGAGTTGGGGTGGGAATTCTATGTTCTATGTTGTGTATTTCTTTGTGTTTGGCCGGGTGTAGTTCTCAATCAGAGGCAGCTGTCTATCGTTGTCTCTGATTGAGAACCATACTTAGGTAGCCCTGTCTATCGTTGTCTCTGATTGAGAACCATACTTAGGTAGCCCTTCCACTTATCTTTGTGGGAAGTTGACTTTGTTTAGAGCACATAGCCTTTGAGCTTCACGGTTTGTTTTTGTAGTGTTTATTGTTATTTGTTCGGCGTCATTTTTATTAAATAAAAGAAAATGTACGCTCACCACACTGCACCATGGTCCTCATCTTTCAACAGCCGTGACACCAACAGAAGAATATGATGGAGAGAGACACCAGAATAACAAAACAGGCCAAAACAGAAGAGGATAGACAAAGGAGACATTAACAAACAAACATGAGACAGCAACAGACAAGACGCAGACGGCAACAGACAAGTGACGG
Organism: Salvelinus alpinus; assembly: GCF_045679555.1. Taxonomy (NCBI): domain Eukaryota; kingdom Metazoa; phylum Chordata; class Actinopteri; order Salmoniformes; family Salmonidae; genus Salvelinus; species Salvelinus alpinus. Next base: position 20,662,674 of record NC_092102.1, on the reverse strand, counting down.
AAGGGATGGAGAGAGAACAGTGGCGGGTTGAGCACACATTAGACTGTATCACTTCAAGCTGTTCTATAGATTCTAATTCGTTTTATTTATTTGCACAAATTATAACAGGTGAAATTCAGACAATGAACAAGTACAACATGGTTTACGAAGAATTTGCAGGTGAGGTGAAAAGGTCTGTAATTACAATTAAAACCATTTTTACAACCAGGACAGGATGAGAAAGGAGGGTAGACAAAAGAGACCTCAACATAGAAAATGGAAGCTAAAAGGTATGGAGGCTTTTGGCAATACACTGTGGATGTATGCGTTTCAGAGTAGATAGTGTTCTATGGTAGAGAGAACCACGGTAGCTAGTGTAATTGAGTACTGGCAGTGTCTGCTGTGCCAGGAGGGAAGGTGCAAGTTACCTGAAAAATATCTAGTCTTTCAATGTTCTCAAAATGCACCAAATTCATGCATTTAGCTGTTTAAATTATTATAATTTTTTTTTGCAGGGGGAGGATTCCCCAGGATCACCCTACTGGCTTTGGGCTAAGCCCCGAATGTTTTTAAATCCTAGAAATGCCCCTGGGTTTCCCCCTGGGCTTTGTAGCTCTGAGGCTCCACCACAGAACATGCCATCTTGGGAGCCCGCAAGCTCTGACTACATTGGGCAGGGGGAGTCCTTATGCTGAATGTTCTCTTATTTTATTTCTTGGGCTGGCTTTTCGTCAGCCCGTTTTCAGTAGCTCTCCAATGGCTGCGCTAATTACAGGGCTCCTGGCAGCACTTTGAGTCAGCTCATTCTGGCTCTTGAGAAAAAGCAGTGCGCCTGATTCTCACGACTAGATAAACCACACGCATATAGTTCCGCACTGACAGAACCAGTCAGCCAACTTCATTGGGACATTCCGCATCGAAAGAGACATAACGTCACCCGGGACAGGACACTATGAGCAGCACCATCTGATTAGAGTTTGCTCAAGAGCGCATCCCTATTATGGGTGTTTTTTAAACTTTTTTTAAACTTAGGCTACAGTCATGCTTCGTGTCAATTTAGGCAGTTGGTAGCCTGTTCCATGTGGTTATTCCTCACCTCACCACTGCATATAACCGGGGAACTCAGGAGATAGTTGTTCACTGGCAGTGGCACCTGTGCGACGGTAAAGAGGAGCTAATTTGCGCTTCTGCAGTCCTGTTCAAGTAGGCTATAATTGGTTGTCCGTACTGTCAAGTTTGGCGGAAAGGACTATGCTGTAGCAGAACAGAGAGGTGAGGAGAACGCAAACGGGAGATTACCGGTCGGTCAGCGGTTACCGGAGAGGATGGGATACTTTTACTAGTGCATTCACGGGAAAGGAAAGGAGACACGCCATGGCTGTGGACGGTAATAGAGATCCAATAGTTTTGCATGTGGACATCTCAAATATCATCTCCCATATTCTCCTCTAATAGCCTTTTTTGTCGGTAACTAGGCCTATTAACTACAGGCTATTCGATGTGCAGGCTAAGCTAAACAAGTGTACATAAGTTTTGCTGAATTTGCCTGACCGGTTTTCCATCTTATTTACTTAGGCTTCAGCATGGAATTTTGTAGCCCAGTAAGACACCGCTGTTCAGACCTTGTGGTTCTGAAATGCACAGCGACTTGAGGGTGACTGTGACAACTGACCATAGTCAGTTTCTTTCAAGTAGTAGCCTAATTTGATCACTTATGACCGTCTTTAAGTGAAATCGAATTACATTGGGTACATTTTCTAAGAAGCATAATTTCTTATTTGTGGAAATACATGACATGGCCAAAAGTATGTGGACACATGCTCGTTGAACATCTCATTCCAAAATCATGTCCACTAGATGTTGGAACATTACTTTGGGGACATTCTTCCATTAGAGCATTAGTGAGGTTGGGCACGCAGTCTGTGTTCCAATTCATCCCAAAGGTGTTCGATGGGGTTGAGGTCAGGGCTCTGTGCAGGCCAGTCAAGCTCTTCCACACCGATCTCGACAAACCATTTCTGTATGAACCTCGCATTGTGCATGGGGGCATTGTCATGCTGAACCAGGAAAGGGCCTTCCCTAAACTGTTGCCACAAAGTTGGAAGAACAGAATCATCTAGAATGTAATTGTATGCTGTACTGTTAAGATCTCCCTTAATTCGAACTAAGGAACTAGCCCGAACCATGAAAAACAGCTACAGACCATTATTCCTCCTCCACCGAACTTTACAGTTGGCATTATGCACTGGGGCAGGTAGCGTTCTCCTGGCGTCTGCCAAAACCCAGATTCGTCCGTCGGACTGCTAGATGGTGAAGAATGATTCATCACTCCAGAGAACGCATTTCCACTGCTCCAGAGTCCAATGGCTGCAAGGTTTACACCACTCCAGCCGACGCTTGGCATTGTACATGGTGATCTTAGGCTTTTGTGCGGCAGCTCGGCCATTGAAACCCATTTCATGAAGCTCCCGATGAACAGTTATTGTGCTGATGTTGCTTCCAGAGGCAGTTTGGAACTCTGTAATGAGTGTTGAAACCAAGGACAGATGATTTTGTGAGCTTGTGTTCTGTGAGCTTGTATGGCTTACCACTTCACGGCGAAGTCGTTGTTGCTCCTAGACGTTTCCACTTCACATTAACAGCCTTTACAGTTGACCAGGGCAGATCTAGCAGGGCAGACATTTGAACTGACTTGTTGGAAAGGTGGCATCCTATGACGGTACCACGTTGAAAGTCACTAAGTTCTCCAGTAAGGCCATGCTACTGTCAATGTTTGTCTATGGAGATTGCATGGCTGTGTGCTCGATTTTATACACCTGTCAGCAACCGGTGTGGATGAAATAGCCGAATCCACTAATTTGAAGGGATGTCCACATACTTTTGTATATATAGTGTATGTGTAGGCCTATTATTAAAGTGACTAAATGTCTTATGAAGACATACACACATGCTCCATGCTGAAGAGGTTTGCTATAAAAGGGTTGTGTTCATTATGGCAATGTTCTTCACCAGTGACATTGGAATGGCTTGGGTTGATAACAAGAGCTGCCTTTGCAGAGCCCGGCTCTGTTGGGGGTCTGTGATAAGGGGGATGCTGAATGATGCAGAGGAGGGGTACAAGCAAGAGAACCAAAAACGCACCCTTTCATCTCCTCTGTCTCTTATTCTGTCCTCATTTCAATTAAACCTTCTGTGTCAATTAGAGAAGAGACATTTTAATGAGCATCACGCACATGCACTCCCACATGCGCACACTCTGACACACACTCTGCTCAAAACATTGCCTCCAACACAGCCAGAAAATCAACCCAATCGGGCACAGAATCAGTAATGACCTGTGGCTGGTTGCCAGGTTCGGTTTCAGTAATGGTGTGTTTACTCTAGCTAGCACCTTTTCCCTTCATTATGGTACTGAAGAGACACCTGCTGCCTGCAGAGTGGGATAGGGTGTGTGTCTGCCAGTAACTTACCATAATGATGAGCGAATGGCACATCTGTCGTATATACGTCCTATATGATTTATATGCAGTAGTCCATATGACGTTCCCATAATTCCCTGGGAGCTATCTGGGTGAAAGTTGAAATCCCTTTGAACAACAGCTTGTAACGAGTCAGTTTACTGGCTCAGCTAATATAACATGTGCCTGGGCTGCCTGGAAAAACAACTAGTAATGATGTTTGAGATCATCTCTCAGTGAGTAGGCACCCATTTTAGTCCTTTGGTACACGCAGGGCTGGGTAGGTTACTTTCTAAATGTAATCTGTTACTAGTTACCTGTCCAAAATTGTAATCATTAATGTAACTTTTGGATTACCCAAACTCAGTAATGTAATCTGGTTACTTTTGGATTACTTACTCTTAAAAGGCATTCGATTTTTGCTGGTAACATAACTGATTCGTTTTTTTCTTCTTCATGTAATCAGTTACTCCCCAACCCAAGGATATTTTTCCAGATCTCACATGCCTTTTTAGGGCAAATTACAGACGTTGAGGGTGTTTCAAGTAAGAACCACGAGCTTGTGTATTGGCTACTAGCACTGTTCACTCAAATCATTTCTCTCTCGCTTCTTATCTTCTAGCAGCCTCCAGTTTCAGTTTCTGCCGGCCTGCTGTGGAGTATAGGGCACTGCCTGAGGACTTCAAGCACCTGAGTCGACAGACGGGAGGGAACCTCACCTGGCATGACGGGCGTGGTCAGAAAACAGCAGGGGGCCGGACAGTGAAGCTGCTGCAACAGCCTGGGACAGAGAGCTATCAGGTAAAGTACCTCAACTACTCTGGATCTCTGTGATTTTTGGCATATCATATCATGATGACAGATCAGATGCTAAATTGTATTGGTTGCATACACATATTTAGCAGATGCTATTGGGGGTGTAGGGAAATCCATGTTACCCCATTTCTGTATTGCTTTTCAGCCATGATGATAATGAATGTCTTTTTGTGCTTTATCTGCTTCTCGTCATCCACCCCATCTCTCATCATTGTAGGCCTATTCCAGATGCACATGCAAATAAGAAAAGGAAAGAGCTTCCTAGGTTTTCATTCATCTCAGATCAGTCTAAGAAAGCCTTTGTTTTCCATTATTAATTGATGTGTACAGTATATATGCTTCTCTCTAGCCTTCTGTCATATACCAACATAAAGGCTTCTCTCTTCACAAAGATTTTTTAATATTTTTTATAATCTGACAAATGCAATGCGCTATCTGGTGACCATCCATTGTTCCAACATGAGCAGCACTTTGTTTGTGGAGAATGGAAGATGCTGTTAACCCAGAGGGCTATGAGGCACTTTAGCATTTTAGCATTTTAGAATGGATTTAAATAGAACTGCTGGCCTTCCTATGTGCAGAAGCGCCAGCACTTGTCTGTGGACTAAGAGCTTAAAGGGGCATTATAAACTGGGTGGTTCCAGCCCTGAATGCTGATTGGCTAACAGCCGTGGTATATGAGACCGTATACCATGGGTATGACAAAACATTTACTTTTACTGCTCTAATTACTTTAGTAACCAGTTTATAATAGCAATAAGGCACCTCAGGGGTTTGTGGTATATGGCCAATATACCACGGCTAATGGCTGTCTCCAGGCACTCCGCCATGCGTTGTGCCTAAGAACAGCCCTTAGCTGTGGTATATTGACCATATACCACACCCCCTTATTGTTTAAATATACTGTATGAAATCTAATGGCTGGAGTGAACCTTACAGTATGTGCTTTTACGGATATGTTTTCTAACAAAGCATGTCTAGCTATTTCAATTAATGGTATCTGATATAATATGGTATCTATCTCCTTCATGTGGTATTACAGCACAGTGCACCTTTTGTGTTCTAAATTTACTTTTAAATCCTGCTATTGCAATTTTGATATGCCTGGTTGTTGACCAATTAATGAAAAATTCTCACCTATACATTGGGGTTTCCGAGTACCCTACAAATTTAGGTTGATGACAGAGGTACATTGATTGTTTTTTTGCTACCGTTTTTCAGTCCCCTTGCATGTATGCATGCATAGGCTTCATTCTTTGTGTCTTTCACGATCACTGGAATATGTTACAGAATTTTGTATCATGAATGTCTGTGCTAAAAAATGCAGGGAGGGTGGGGGGGGGCTACACTAGCATGTTGCGATCCAACCTTTTGAACTTTACGTGGGGCTGCTCTACTCTGGAGAAGAAGATCAGAGCAGAGGAGGGAACACTGCATTCATAGATTTTTTTTTAAAGTGAATGAATGATCAAAGGCTTCATTTGATTAGTCACCCACATCCTGCTCAGATTCCAAAGGAATGAATTTGGTCTTTGGATAAGACTGACCCACATGCACCCTGGTCTGATGCTGATGCTTATTCCTCACAAAACTATGCTCCCTGGTCTGATGCTGATGCTCATTCCTCACAAAACTATGCTCCCTGGTCTGATGCTGATGCTTATTCCTGACAAAACTATGCTCCTTGGTCTGATGCTGATGCTCATTCCTCACAAAACTATGCTCCCTGGTCTTCGGGTTTCATATGTATGTATGCTTTGATCTGCAGGGGGACCTTTTTATATGATAGTCCTGGTTAGTAAGGTGTTTAGTGTGTGTGCTTTTGTCAGAAGTGCAGTGGTTGCAGAGAAAGTAGTATGTGACCATAAATAAAGGAAAGTCACTCACATCACTATATTCTTGGCAACTGCATTGACATGCATCATATCTGTGTGGCTAACATCATGCAAGTGGTCCCTGGTGACCTACAGAGTTAACATTTTAAGGAAGGACCTCTGGGTGTCTGAACAGATTCCTTGATTGATGTGCTTATGTCTGACTGGAGTGGTCATCCCTTGGGGTACTCAAGGTTAAAACACTGTACGTGCAAGCAGGAGCGGGCCATTACGGAAACTTTCTCTGTGTGCGTGCTCATGTTTCCAGCATCGTTCAGGTGACTCCTATGGAATCTACCACACCAGCCCCACCCAGCCCAGTCTGATCCGACCTGTGGTGTTATGGACTCAGCAGGACGTCTGCCGATGGTTGAAGAAACACTGTCCTCACAACTACCTGACCTACGTAGAAGCCTTCTCTCATCACGCCATCACAGGTATTCAACCAGGAAAAATGCACTAGCACAAATCATCATTTACAGTCCTAAAATGAGAGTGGAATACAGTTGACGTGAGTGGCTGGCAGAGTACTGTCAGTTGAATCAATAGGCTTGCTGGGATTTACCCTTCATGCCATCACAGGTATCAACTACTGCACTAGCACAAAAACCATAATTCATAATAATATTAAAATGCGAGTAAAATACACAATACAGCGGGTATGGATGAGTGAATTACTAAGCTTTTAATGGCAGCCTCCTCTCTCTGCTCCCTGTCAGGCCGTGCTCTGTTGCGTCTGAATGGAGGTAAGTTGGAGAGGATGGGCTTGGTGCAGGAGACACTGAGGCAGGAGCTCCTACATCAGGTGCTTCAACTGCAGGTGCAAGAGGAGGAACGTCATTTGCAGCTCCTTAGCAGAGGTGAATACTGAGTTGTTTTTTTGTATTGTGATTATGTGTAAGATGACTGGTTAAGTTTGGATGCCATTCTAACAGTTACTGTTTTTTCCCCTCATATTTTATTTTCCTAGGTGGCTCTTTTGGGAACCTGTCGTAACATGGATATTATTTTCCTAACTGGGCTGTTTACACTGAACACTGGAAAAATGTATTCAACGGTGTGCATGCAGGGAGACTACTGTATAACGGTCAGAATTCATATGAACCACATGGAAACCATGAACTTTAAAGAGGACACATGGGATGATCACATGCAGCATCAAACTTGGCTGGGACAATCAATAGAGCACAGCCCCAAGTTTACAAAGTTCGGTATCTGTTTTCCATCAACCAAATCTGTCTGGACTGAAGTCTATAATCATGATTATAGACTCTGTCAGGATTGGTTATGTCTTGTAGCCATTTGTATGCTATTCTATGTTTTACCCTAACAGTTGCAAGGTTGTGAATGATTCCTTTTTGTCTCACTGTTTCTTTAGAAGTATCCTATAGATCCAGTGTTTAATTGTGAATACACTCTAATCTGGATTTTCAAATGGGTTTATTTGAAAAGATTTTTGTGTGATGCATTTTTGGGTAAAGGCTCATTATTTCTGACAAATAAAATGTATTTTACATTGGTTTACATGGTTTTTGTGTATCATCTGACTGGAGATAAACTACATTACCCACTATCCTCATCTAAGATGACAGTATTCCTACTGAATGCCAGTGGTGGTTCCTCAGAGGAGGAAGGGGAGTTCATAAATACAAATAGTGAAACATTAAAGTTAACCTTTTTAGATAAAACTATACTAAATCTATTCACGTCACCAAATAATTAAAACACACTGTTTTGCAATGTTCTACAGTAGCCTCAACAGCACTCTGTAAGGTAGCACCATGGTGTAGCCAGAGGACAGCTAGTTTCCATCGTCCTCCAGGTACATTGACTTCAATAAAAAAACCTAGGAGGCTCATGGTTCTCACCCCCTTCCATAGACTTGTACAGTAATTATGACAACGTCCAGAGGATGTCCTCCAACCTATCAGAGCTCTTGCAGTATGAACTGACATGTTGTCCACCCAATCAAAGGATCAGATAATAAATCTAGTACTGAAAGCTACAGCTAGCAAGCACTGCAGTGCATAAAATGTAAGCAGTTAACTCAAAGATAAAATTAAACAGTTTAGAGCAAGTACATTTCTTTAAAAATGAAGGAGAAGCAATAGAGCTATATTTCAGTGGGGTTTTTTCACTTTCACTTAGCGAATATAGTTTAGCCTCCTCAAACACCTGGCTCAAAAAGAAAGGGATGCTATGTTGGATAGCCATAGCCAGCTAGCTAACACTGGAACCCTTCCAAGTCAAGGCTTTTGGTTTTATTAATTTATTGCCACCGGGATCCACCGGTGAAACTGCTTTCTGACTGTACTGCATGATTGTAGCAGGTTTACTAACGCGTTAGTTCTGGTAGCTTTGTTGGCTATGACGTTAGCTAATATGATCACTACGATGTAGGTTGTGTGTAGCTGTTAGTGGATATGATATAAAGGTTTGGCTTGTATAATTCCTTCTCACATCTACATGCTCTCCTCCTCTCACCTTTTCCCTTTGCTTGTGGACAGTGCACAACACATCAGCTGTCTGTGACCAGGCGAAAAAACCTTTCCAACGAGCAATATTATCATGCTGTTGGTATGTGGCTGCTATCCAGGCTGTATCACATCCAGCCGTGATTGGGAGTCCCATAGGGTGCCGCTCAATTGGCCCAACATTATCTGAGTTTGGCCGGGGTAGGCCGTCATTGTAAATAAGAATTTGTTCTTAACTGACTTGCCTAGTTAAATAAAGGTTTCGTAAACTGAAGCAAAATGAACTAAATGAGTATAAACATACCTGAATTTGTCCAATAGAAATGTTTGTTTGCAACTGTTGGACTAATGATAACCCATCAGCTAGATGCAGGCAAGAGTGTGCAAGGCGGTATTGAATGTGTGACTGTCTGTCACCTTGATTACTCAAAATGTTTTCTCGACCTGTGCACCTACATTGTAAACTTTAATTCAAAGGCTAGGTTGAATCAACCTCATGATGGCTATAGGGAACATTTGAATATCATGTAGTAAACTAAACCTATCGATGTTACATCACCCAAATCCAGATAGCTGATGTTCTGAAAGAGCTGCAAAATCTGGACCCCTACAAATCAGCTGGGCTAGACAATCTGGACCCTCTCTTTCTAAAATTATCCGCCGCAATTGTTGCAACCCCTATTACTAGCCTCTTCAACCTCTCTTTCGTATCGTCTGAGATACACAAAGATTGGAAAGCTGCCGCAGTCATCCTCCTCTTCAAAGGGGGAGACAATCTAGACCCAAACTGCTACAGACCTATATCTATTCTACCCTGCCTTTCTAAGGTCTTCTTAAACCAAGTTAACAAACAGATCACAGACCATTTCGAATCCCACTGTACCTTCTTCGCTATGCAAACTGGTTTCCGAGCTGGTCATGGGTGCACCTCAGCCACGCTCAAGGTCCTGAACGATATCATAACATCGACAAAAGACAATACTGTGCAGCCGTATTCATCGACCTGGCCAAGGCTTTCGACTCAATCACCGCATTCTTATCGGCAGACTCAACAGCCTTGGTTTCTCAAATGACTGCCTCGCCTGGTTCACCAACTACTTCTCAGATAGAGTTCAGTGTGTAAAATCGGAGGGCCTGTTGTCTGGACCTCTGGCAGTCTCTATGGGGTTGCCACAGGGTTCAATTCTCGGGCCGACTCTCTTCTCTGTATACATCAATGATGTCGCTCTTGCTGCTGGTGAATCTCTGATCCACCTCTACGCAGACGACACCATTCTGTATACTTCTGGCTCTATTTTGGACACTGTGTTATTAACTAACCTCCAGACGAGCTTCAATGCCATACAACTCTCCTTCTGTGGCCTCCAACTGCTCTTAAATGCAAGTAAAACTAAATGCATGCTCTTCAACCGATCGCTGCCCGCACCTGCCCGCCCGCCCAGCATCACTACTCTGGACGGTTCTGACTTAGAATATGTGGACTACTACAAATACCTAGGTGTCTGGTTAGACTGTAAACTCTCCTTCCAGACTCATATTAAGCATCTCCAATCCAAAATTAAATCTAGAATCGAATTCCTGTTTTGCAACAAAGCATCCTTCACTCATGCTGCCAAATATACTCTCGTAAAACTGACTATCCTACCAATCCTTGACTTCGGCGATGTCATTTACAAAATAGCCTCTAACACCCTACCCCAAATTGGATGCAATCTTTCACAGTGCCATCCGTTTTGTCACCAAAGCCCCATATACTACCCACCACTGCAACCTGTATGCTCTCGTTGGCTGGCCCTCGCTTCATATTCGTCGCCACACCCACTGGCTCCAGGTCATCTATAAGTCTTTGCTAGGTAAAGCCCCGCCTTATCTCAGCTCACTGGTCACCATAGCAGCACCCACCCGTAGCAGCGCTCCAGCAGGTATATTTCACTGGTCACCCCCAAAGCCAATTCCTCCTTTGGCCGCCTTTCCTTCCAGTTCTCTGCTGCCAATGACTGGAACGAATTGCAAAAATCACTGAAGCTGGAGACTCATATCTCCCTCACCAACTTTAAGCATCAGCTATCAGAGCAGCTTACAGATCATTGCACCTGTACATAGCCCATCTGTAAATAGCCCATCCAACTACCTCATCCCCATATTGTTAATTATTTTATTTATATTTTTTTGCTCTTTTGCACCCCAGTATCTCTACCTGCACATTCATCTTCTGCACATCTATCATTCCAGTGTTTATATGCTAAATTGTAATTATTTCTCCACCATGGCCAATTTATTGCCTTACCTCCCTAATCTTACTCTATTTGCACACAGTGTATATAGACTTTTCTATTGTGTTATTGACTGTACATTTGTTTATTCCATGTATAACTCTGTGTTGTTTGTGTCGCACTGCTTTGCTTTATCTTGGTCAGGTCGCAGTTTTAAATGAGAACTTGTTCTCAACTGGTTTACCTGGTTAAATAAAGGTGAGAAAAAACAAATAATAATAAATAAAAAATAAATAATTGAGCTCGGGTGAATGAAATATGAATGATAGTCATTCAATATGCTGTAATAGAAATAAGGCCATGCTCATAAAAAAAATTATCATCCTCCATCTTAAACGTCACCGACCGCCACTGCTGAATACATGTCGCTGTCTGGCCGGTACCGAGGAGGGCGAGAGATGCTGTGCGAAACGAAGTGCAGCGGAAAGAAAATGTCATCCTGCTCGGACAGGTACAGCTTTTTGCACCATAGAGTATTTCATACTATCCTTTAAATCATTTGAGGTTGAGAATAATACTAAATTATATTACTATTTGCTAACCACAGCAGCCTATGCGTCCTTCTCGTTGTAGCCTAATCTACTACGGCATAATTTGACCTCTCCGAGCGCAGTGGGGTTTGTTTAGTTGATACAAATTCCCACCTGCGCGTAACACACAGTCAAGGTTGGCTATATAAAATAATGTTTGAAGCATTGTACATTTTATTAAATTACCAGGTGGTTACTGAATCAGGTATCAAGTTTGATCATTAACCAATTATCATTTTAATGCGCCTGTGATGTCGTTGCCAATAAAGTCTCCGTCACCAAGCAGACGCGTAATAGGATCCGTATAATGGACATCTGCCTTGTATCTACCACATAACACAACATAATGACATACTATTTATTGCATTGCTCTGCTATCAATATGTATCTGTTGAAATTGTAGCATTTGGGTGTATGTAGTTTTATGCATTATAATAACTAGGTAGAGAATGGTAAGAAATGTAGTAACATCAATTGCCACATGCCACAATGGACACATGCTGAATGAAATGCAGTGCCCTGGCATTGTGCAAGAAAGATGCTGATAAACATGATAATCAGACAAACACTTGCCCTGCAGTACTATGCCTGCCTGCCCTTCTTGGAGCGTTGCACACATTAGCCTCGACTTGCTCCAGCAATTCTAATACCATGTTGAGGTCTGGCTCACTCGAGACTATGAACTTGAAGATGAAGAGCAGCAGAGGAAGTCTTGGTGTAAACAGGCCTCTATTAATAACAGCCAAGCAACTCTGTGGTCCTCGTAAACACACTCAGACTACGGGGGTGTTGTCCCATCCCATGTCATTTGAGACATGCTGATGATGACAGGTGCAGGTAAATGGAGGATCTATCTACCAAAAACATATGTTTTGAAACTAACCAAGATGTTTTATGTTGGTGCTTTAGTGGAGCTTGAACAGTACTAAATGTGGATTCAGAGTCTGATGTAACCGTTAGGCTGTTTTTTAACATTCAATTGAGCTGGATTATAAACAAGGGTGTGATGGTGTTGGTATAAACCTATCTGTGACGATAAGGACCATTATAGTCCTGTTATAACACTCCAGCTTTGACTGTAAAAGGATATGACCCTCACTGCCCTCTCTCAGATTTGAATAAAACGAGAACGTTTAAAACATCCTTCACTTTTCTGTTATCTGTACTGTAATTCTACCTACAGCTCTTTGTAAATAACAGGTTAAAACCCTTTCCTGCAGTCAAATGACCAAATCGCCCTCTAGTGGCCTCATGGGTGGAATTATTTCTTTTACACCGAAAATCCAGTGTTTCTATGTGAAACGTTTTTGTTATTTTTCAGTCTTCTGTGATGTATATAATGTGTCATATTGGGATGCAAACTCAAAATGTAATACATTTCAACTCTATATCTGACATGGTACAGGTGTCTTATTTTTTAAACTAATAGTCGTGTGTGAGGTGTATACTTTTGTTTCAAAGAACATTTGGTTAAGACTGCCAAGAAACACTCTGTGTGACCCAGATTTAGCCCACTGCTGTAAATTATTGATGATATGATGATTGTTGTGTTACAGTGGTAGTGGGGAAGACTCGTTGGACCGGCTCCTGCCTGGCCCCCCTATCACCGCCGTACGCAGGAAGAGCACATCCCAGACTAAGACAGAGCCGCCCCTGCTCCGCACCTGCACACGCACCATCTACACAGCAGGCAGACCCCCCTGGTACGATGAGCATGGTGCAGAGTCCAAAGAGGCCTTCGTCATCGGTACAACATTCATGGGTGTATGCCTTATTTTGTTGTCAGTGTGTGAAGTGTTACTCAGGTGTTTTTGCTGTTATATGTGGTGTTGTAATGGTCTTTCCTTATTGTTGACAGGTTGTTGTACTCAAAAATACATGTGTGTTTGTCTGTGCAGGGTTGTGTGGGGGCAGTGCCTCAGGGAAGAACAACGTGGACAATAAGATCATTGAGGCTCTGGATGTCCCCTGGGTAGAGTTGTTGTCCATGGACTCCTTCTACAAGGTGAGAGTCCGTCATTCATTTGGCTTGCTTGGGCTTTAGCCTTTCGGAGATGCTACTGTATGTTCTTCACAACAGCCTGGAGCCTTATTGACAGACATGTCACCCTTATAATACTGTATGAATGAGCCTACCCACAATCCCTCACTCTTAATGATGTTAATCGCATGTGAAGCACATGGGGAAGAGACTGTCTACAGCCTGGGTAATCCCATCCTTCCCTCCATCATGTCTATTTATAGACCAGCAGGGAACAACATGCATCCTGTCCCATGGACTCAATATGCACGAATGCATGCATACGCACACGCACACACGTACAGTTATTTTTACACATTCACTTACCCTGTGAATGATCCCATTGAGTTTCTGTGTCCATCCATCCCTGAAGTTTGTTCTCCTGTACCCCCTAGGTTCTGACCTCTGAGAAACAGACCCTGGCAGCCAGTAAGTAACGACTACAACTTTGGCCACCCAGGGGCGTTTGACTTTGAGCTGCTGGTGGCCACCGTGCAGCGGCTCAAACAAGGCAAGAGTGTCATGATCCCAGTGTATGACTTCACTACACACGGCAGACAGAAAGACTGGGTGAGTGCAGAACTAATGAGAGGCCATGTACCAAGTGAAAACTGTAGATTCTCCTGATATATTTATCCACCGTAAACATTATTGGATAGAGATAACTTGCAGCTGTTGCAGTTCTGAGCATTTCTGTTGTCTCTGTCTCTCCCCTCTTTAGAAAACTGTGTATGGTGCCAGTGTGGTCATCTTTGAGGGGATCATGTCCTTTGCAGACAAAGAGCTTTTGGAGGTAAGGCTGTATGATCATCACATGTTTACGGTTTCTGATCTCTTTACTGAATCAGTCGAGTCCTCTGTGACTGCAAGGTACAGGAACATAGTGCTCTCTTGTTGCTCTGTCTGTCTCCAGCTCCTAGACATGAAGAGCTTTGTGGACACTGACTTAGACATCCGGCTCGTACGGGCGGGACATCGAGGGGGTCATCAAGCCATAAAACAAGTCTGTGAAGCCTGCGTTTGAGCGGTACATCGAACCCTACATTCGGCTGGCAGACATCATTGTGCCATGAGGTGAGTGATTTAGCACTAACCATTCGAAATTTCAAAAGTGCAATATTTTGGTATCTTCCAATCTTTATTTAATATTTGTTAGCCATTAGGAGCTAATACCCATATGACGGCATATATATCCTGCAGATATACCATTATTTCATAGCAAATTTTCTGTGCAGATATTTTATCATGTTAATTATGAGGTAGCCATATGAGCTAGCGAAATGTTTCTGACCAAGTGAAAATATGTTGTTTCCAAGTGAAAATATGTTGTTTCCAAGTGAAAATATGTTGTTTCCAAGTTTCCAAGTGAAAATATGTTGTTTCCAAGTGAAAATATGTAGAATGTGTACCTCTGCCAGGTGGTGGTAACATGGTGGCCGTTTACCTGATAGTCCAACATGTTCACAAGCAGATGGAGGAGGTGAGTGAGCCACAGAACACTGTGCATGAGAAGATGATGCCACACAGTGGCAGAATGCTGAAGTGTCTGTAGAGGCATAGTGAAGGGATGAGTGGCTGACATCTGCCTCTTTCTCTCTTTCTTTCTGTTTCTTTCACCCTTTACTACATTCCCGCTCTCGATCTCTATCTCTTTCTCTCTCTCTTTGTGCAGCCCTGAGCTCAGTGTCAGGTAGGCTTATACACATCTCCTACAGCTCCTCCCTCGTTCCACGCCTCTCTTCCTGGTGTTATTCACAATACCCCCACCAGGTGTCTCAGTGTGACTACATGGTTGACTTCTACTGAAGAACTAGTGGGAGAGCAGAACAGTCTCTTGTCATTGTCACCTATTCAAATGTATTCTCCTTTGTGTTGTTTCGTCCAGGGCAGTCCTGGCCTCGGCCCAGCAGACTCAGCCCCTCCCCCAGACCCTCAGAGTGTTGGAAAGTACGCCTCAGGTCAAAGGCCTGCACACCATCACCAGGTCAGATCACAGTCTATGGGTCTAGAGCGAAACTAACATCCACAGACACTTCTGTCTTCCAGACGGTATTTGCCGGGTCATAGAGCTTAGCAATGAGAGGCATTTAGGTATTTTCTCATTCTCCTCTCCAACTCATTTGTGTAATCCAGGAATCAGGAGACCAGTTGAGACGAGTTCATCTTCTACCCCAAGAGGTTGATGCGCCTCCTATTGAACATGCTCTAACATTCCTGCCCTCTCAGGTATGTGGACATTTTTCACCATATTATAGTGTATTTAATTGTAATATGTTATTTGGTTTGATAGTGATTTGACATAATGTAACTGACTTTATCCCTATTGTATCATGTCACAGCCCTGCACGGTACAGACCCCACAGGGCCATGAGTATGAGGGGAAGAGAAGCCTCAGTGGTAAAGGGGTGGGTACTATACAGTCATTGGTAGTACTCCTATTTTGCTCCCATGTGTGTGTTTAGTGTTCCTTTCTAACAGTGCAGAGTTTGTGTTTGTAACCATTCTGAAGCTGGATCCTCCTTTCTCCAGGTCACAGGTGTGTCCATCCTGCGGGCAGGGGAGACCATGGAGCCTTCCCTGAGGGCGGTGTGTAAGGATGTAGGCATCAGTAAGATCCTCATCAAGACCAAACTGGACTCAAGAGAACCAGAGGTACTTTAGAATGTAACAGAATAGAATAGATCTTTATTGGCTGAAGAAAGAAGTGGCCTTGTTTAGAATAGTCACACTTATATCCCCCTCACTGGGTGTCTCCTTAGTAACCAGATCTGCCTCCTCCACCTCCTGATCGTATCTCCGTGGTAACCCTGTTTCTCCTTCCTCCTCTCTCTGCCCATCCCTTTCCAGCTGCATTACCTGCTTCTGCCCAAAGACATCAGTGAGGACCATGTCATTCTAATGGACAGCACTGTGTCTACAGGCGCTGCGGCCATGATGGCTGTGAGGGCCCTATTGGTAAAGTAGCAATTGACATCCCTATCCCAAAATAACTGATAGCCCCCCTACTTCATAATTAATCATTATAGTAACCATAGAATTATAATTAGTAGTTCTGTTTCTATGAAAGTAACCCCCATTACCCACCATACTAAATGGCTGGGTTTTAAAAAGATGGCATAGCATTGATTGTGTGTTGTGTTAAATGAGTGTTGTGATGTATCTGTGCAGGACCACAAGGTGCAGGAGGAGAAGATAGCGCTGGTCTCTCTGCTGATGGCAGGGTTGGGGGTGCACTCGGTGGCCTATGCCTTCCCCAAGGTCAAAATCCTCACCACCGCTGTGGACATGGGTGTTGATGACTTCCTCCAAGTCATTCCTGGGATTGGTGGGTTTGGCTCTGCTGTAGCGGTTATGTGTTATGGACAGTGGTGGAAGTCAGCGATGTATGTATTCTGTACTCTGTGTAATGTAAGTTAACTCTGTGTCATACAACTCAAACTGTGTATCTGTGTGTTCTGTTGATACAGGGGACTTTGGGGACCGCTACTTTGGGACAGATGGTGGAACATCAGGCTGGAGTGATGATGAGGAACAGGAGCGACCAAAACAACAAATAATGAACTTGATTCTGTGAAACACAAGGTTAAAGGCTAGCCTTGTGAAACCAGACTGTGTGCTTGCCAGATCAGGCTGGTTTAACAAGGCTAGTTAAGGGCAGAACTTCCTGGCAACACCAGTCACATTCCATTAAGCTGCTATACAGTAGATGGATCCAACAAAGGGTCTCTATAAACAAGTCAATACTCAAATGTATGTACAACAAGACATTTGTATATGGTTTATATTAGATGTTAATGGGTCATTATTCTATTTATATGGTTGGATTTTTCAGTTCTGGACTGCTCAAGCAAGCTAATGTTTATAATGTATATGGTGCTACATGAAACTGAATCAGTTTCATCCTCTCTCAAGACACTATCTTGAAATTACCTAGCTATTTGTTTTTTATTATCAGATGATAATTGGCAATTGTATATTAAATTTAACCTTATTGAAAGTTTATCTATGTTTTGTTAGGTAGAGAAGCTTTCTAGCCTGTAGGGGGGAGCATTGCTCAATTATAGTTGCTGTGTTGCCATGGTGTGTGTGCTCCCAGATACTCAAAGTACACTAGAAACCATATGACGGCCTGTAATTGGTGCATTTCATTCAACTCATTTCATTGAGTGAATTGACAAATCGTGTACAGGGAAATTGCCCATTATTTTCAAGTATTTGAAAAGGTTTTGAAATTTGAAAGGTAGTGAGTGGAAATGGTATTGAATCCTCTCCACCCCTGACAGAGATGATCGAAAACAGTCACTAGAAATGTGCTGAGGATGATCTTCACCTGAACAAAGAGATCGTGACATGTCCTGATGCTAAATACCAAATATTAGATATCTTTGTATTTTTCTTACCCCGTTTTTTAAGGGATGTGACATCCATTTATACATTACGTTTATTGTATTCATTTTTACCTAAAATAGTATACACACATGTATGAGTGTTGAATGTATTTTATCTCTGCCTCTATGATTGACAAGCATAGCCTACATTTAGTCATGAGAGAACACTGTTTTGGGGAATCTCTTTTTCTCTGTGATAACCCTTCCAGAGTGGGTGACTGTGATCATGGATGTCATGCTGTATTCTCCAAGACAGCACAAGACCCCGCCTGCCCATGTGACTACTGCCTCAAGGTTAACCTGTTACTATGGAGACAAGCCCACCAATGAAAATTCAGCAGACGGTTGCGATGTTGACTGCAAGCTTTTTGTTTTAAGGGTGACCTATTTTGTTCTACAGCTAGTCAGACACATACACACACACACACATAAACAAGGATACTCACACACATTGAGATTTATAGACTGTAGGAGGTATTGTCTAACAGGGTTAACCCTGCCATTTGTTGATACTATAATTATAAAAGACAACAAAACATTATCACAGTATAGGCTGTATTCTTTTTTTCCTAAAATGATTTTACCAAAGATGATGAATGCAGAAAGAATGTCACTCAAACATTTTTACCAAACCATATAAAAATAGATTACATAATTTAAAAAAAAATACGAATAAATAAAAATAGAATGCCACTCAAAAGCATGAATGTCCAGAAACAAAGGCTTTATTTTAAAACATTTCATTTTCACTGAGAGCTGAACTATCTTCCTTTACGGACCCCTTTACCCCTCCTTAGTCTTTTCCCTCGGCCTCTAACTTGGTCCATTCTTGCAAACAGCAACTCAGAGGTGACCTTTTTTATGCTTGAATAAGGACTGATTGCTGATTGAACAACCGTGCAAACAAGTTTTGCACACGTGCAGAAGAGGTTCACATTCCTGGGAGTAATTTGTACCAGCTGTGACCAAATGTTAGAATTTGGTTTTGTCACGATTTACTCAACTGAGTTTTGCATCTTTTATGGAGTTGTGTTAAGTGTTTTTCAAAAATGTGCTTAGCATTTGCGTTGCGTGTGAAAGTAACAAGAAATGATTTACCGTTTCCCAAAAATAATACTGTTGTGCTCATTAGGTTATGTTAGAGATCAAGTGTAATATTTTGACATGGAAAATTTGAACATTTATCTCTGGGAAATGTATGAGAGTGTAATTTTGGAATAAAGTGAATGGCAGATTGTCATGTGAGGAAACAATCCTCCATACATCTACTTGAAAGAATCAGACTTTCTCAATGCTTTAACAGCCAATGAAATAATGTTTTCCGGTGATAAATCTATAGCACTATTGCAGAACCTTTGTCTTCCATTAGTCATCACCAGTGTTTTTCAGAGTTGCCTTTGGTTTCAGGATCAGTTTGATATTGCTTTATGTTTGGCCTACAATGAGGGTTAAAGGCAACCGTGTGTTTGATTTGCGAGTTTGATCTATGTCAATGCTTTGATCAAATCCAATTGTGTTTGTCACATGCTTCGTAGACAACGGGGTGTAGACTAAAAGTGAAATGCTTTCTTACAGGTCCTTTTCCAACAATACACAGTTAAAGATAAAATATCAAATAAGAAATAGTGACACGAGGAATAAAAACACAGTGAATAATGAATAATGATAACAAGTAAAAAATAACATGGATAACATGGCTATATACAGGGAGTACCAGTACCAAGTCGATGTGCAGGGGTACGAGGTAATTGAGGTAGCTATGTACATAAAGGTAGGGGTAAAGTGACTAGGCAGCAGGATAGATAAGATAGTAGCAGCAGCGTATGTGGTGAGTGTGAAAGTGTGAGTGTGTGTGTGTGTGGCGTCAGTATGCACGTGTGCGCATGTTATGTGTGTGGGTGTGTGTTGGGGTGTCAGTGTAAGTATGTGTGAGTGTGTGGGTAGAGTCCAGTGTGTGCGCATAGAGTCAGTGCAAGAGAGTTGGTGTAACAAAGGGTCAATGCAGGTAGTCTGGGTAGCCATTTGATTAGCTATTTAGCAGTCTTGTTTAGTAGTCGTATGGTTTGGTGGTAGAATCTTTTCATGGTCCTGTTGGTTCCAGACTTGGTGCACTGATACCGCTTGCCGTGAGGTAGCCGAGAGAACAGTCTATGGCTTGGGTGGCTGGAGTCTTTGACATTTTTTTTGTGCCTTTCTCTGACACTGCTTTGTATAGAGGTCCTAGAAGGCAGGGAGCTTGGCCCCAGTGATGTACTTGGCAGTACTTCCCTTCCCTCTGTAGTGCCTTCCGGTCATGTGCTTTGCAGTTGTGGTACCAAGCGGTGATGCAGCCCGTCAAAATGCTCTCAATTGTGCAGCTGTAGAACTTCTTGAGAATCTGAGGGCCCATGCCATCTTTTCAGCCTCCTAAGGGGGAAGAGGTGCTGTCGTGCCCTTTTCACAACTGTATGGGTATGTGTGGACCATGTTAATTCCTTAGATCATGATGTTATAATAGACATAATGATGATAATAATAATAATATATTATCAGATCATGAACAGTGCATATGGAAAAGGGTCAAATGGAAAGACTACTTTCGACTGTGCTGTGTTTTAGTGAAGTTAGCTGGCATGGTTGGACAAATAATTATTACCTTCTAGTAAAGGTAATCCTATCTAATAAAAGGCATATGAGGTAAATGTTTAGATTTTTTTTTAAATCGAAGCTTAGAGAAAACACATTTTTCAAAGTGCCACTTTATTACAAAAGTATAAACTTGACCGACATTTTCATGAATATTAATCTTGATATAAAACATTACAATCTTTTCATTTTTAGCACTTAATTACAAGCTTCGAGCACAAGACCCCGTAGTCTGATTAGCAAACACACAACATTAGCTGCCACATAAAACTTAGCTGGGGTTTTCAATGAACACATCATAGCTTAAGTGGCTTGGAAAAATGTAACAAAAGCACATCAAAATTCACAATGTAACTTCTTTGCAAATTTGCCACCAGAGAAGTCATTCCAAAAACACAACCAAACATAAATAGTAAAAGATAGATTTCTTGACACCAATTATATATTTATTATTATTTCTCTTTTAGTAACATACACACGCGCACATTGCGTCAACATACATAATAATAATAATAATAACCACATTGTGTGCTGGTATATTTGGTCAAATGAAGTTTTCTTCTTTAGTATCCAGGTTGAGATGACGTTTTGCGTTCTACTTTTTATACGCTCCTTTACAATATCTGTGTTGGATCGTTGGCATTTATTGTCACTGCACTGTTGTCTTTCTTCTGTATATTTAAGATGTCACTGGGGATCGAGAGGAGATCAAAATGTTCATCAGTGGCGTGATGAGACACAGCTATAGAGGGTTTGTTGATGGATGTCAGTTCCACCATGCGTTCAGAGTTGAGGATGGTGAAGTCACCATCATCAGTGATCAGGATTGTGAGGCAGAAGCAGTATCTTGGCTGATCCACAGTTTTGAGAGTGAGGATGGAGCTATTCAATTTGTGTGGACTCCACCAGCATGCCCCCTTGACTAGATATGGCCTCTGTAGTTCAGATAGTAGTATCCTATCCTCTCTGTGGTGAAGACAAAGGCAGTGACCAACTTGACAGTAACAATTACCAGAGATTCCCAGTGACCAAAGCTATCCTGAATCAGAATGACATTTTGCTCTCTAAGAGAAACAAGGCAACATAATAACTAAACAATCAACAACATTATCAAAAAAGCAACCGTTCTTAGATACCACATGACAGTGTTTGATTTGAGTTTTTTTAGCATGCAACATTAAGCAGGCAAAGTGCAAGAAAAAGATCGACAAAATAAAACACTTCATTTACAGATGGCATTGGACAGTTGTCAGTCCATGTGATATGTAACAAATGAAAAGGGAAAAATATCTGCTATTATCATCTGAGAATATGGTCAAAATTATTTGTGTTTTTTGGGGGGAAGAAAACAACAATGTGTGCAATTTAGTTAATTATTCTCTCATAATTTGACTCTTGGTCCCTGAGCTTTCAAGTCTTTTGATTAATATTTAATTTCTTTACTTTTAATACTTTTAATTGCTTCCGGAATCACACCTCGACCAACTTGGGGGAAAGGTCTGCCGTACACAGACTAAGTGCTACATAGGGAGTAAACTGAAAGTTGTGCTCATTCCTAAACTAGGGCTCCAGGATTGCCAGTACAATAACACTGTTTTAACCATAGAAATGAATTATATTTCAATGGTTAGACCTGCAAAAATTGGGAAGAATTTTCCAAATGTTCCCTCTAATTGTGCTCTGCACATTGTTCAAATAGTGCTGCCATCCTACAGATTTTTCTGTAATAGTTTTGTGCTCATTTCTCATCACTACCTTTGGATTCAAGGTAGGGGTTTGACCCAGCCAAGGACTTTCTCTTCAGCCCAGGTCGTTAACCACTGACCAACACTGTTGCCCTAGGCTCTGAAAGGCAGGAAGTTATGACTGTAATGTAAACATGTGAGTGAGCATGAGAGGGGCTCAACCAGCTCTCCTCGACCGTGGTCTTCTTTTTAAATGCTAGGAAGGAGGTGAGAGGTCACAGGTCACAGAGGGAGCAGCCTTAGAGCCCAGTGACATACATCTCCATGCCATCGTTGAAGGTGAAGATGGTGGTGGTGCTGGAAGTGGCAGTTCCGCCCTGCTTCATGTCCCCTATACTCTCGTACAGGTTCTCCCCGGGCAGAAGCAGGGCTTTGGCTGGAAGGTGCTGTAACTTGGGGGTCTGCTGTGTGGGTGGTGGCGGGGGAGGCTGCTGCTGCTGCAAGGGCTGCTGGGACTTCTTCCTCCTGGGCCTGAGGGTGGCGCAGGTGTTGGGAGGCCGTTCGGTTCCTCCAACTCGCTTCCAACCACCACCACCTTCCATAGGCTCATAGGCAGGGTTGCATTCCTCCCCCGTCCCGATGGACTCGTAACAGTGGTCCTCCAGAGTTGCAGAGGCTCCTCCGACAGGCTTCCCTTCCTGCGGGGCCCAGTTCTGGGGCTTGACCACCACACTGAACCCCCCGTCTCGGTCCCGGTCCCGGTCACCGCGCCCCAAGGTACGGAAGCCAATGTTTGCTGGGGGAGACCCAGGAACAGCTCTCTTCTTCTTGACTGGTTTGGAGTACATCTCTGCAGCCTGGAAACCACACAGCACAGGACAACCCTCAGTACTAATCAGTCTGATAAACACAATGAACACATACTTTGTAATGACAAACATACTCACCAGAGGAGGCTGTTGGAAGAAGCTATAGGAGGACGGGCTCATTGTAATGGCTGGAATGGAACCCACGTTTGACTCCGTTCCATTAATTCCATTCCAGCCTTTACAATGAGCGCGTCCTCCTATACATCCACCCACCAACCTCCACTGATACTCACCATAGCAGTCGATGGCTGTATGTTCTCTCCACTGTGAGGACTCAGAGGGCCTAAGGGTTTGTTTTGGAGCATGATGATGTCATCATCCTCTGGAGGCTTCCATATATACTGCTCTCCATTACCCATGAACACTGCCTCCTGCCAGCCAATCAGGGAACGGGAAGAATGGGTTGTCAACACAACACATATGATTGAGATGAAACACAGCAATAAAAACAAACAAAACATAGTGCTTTCGTATAATACTTAGGAGAGTGTAATGAAAAGTTCAGTTACAGGCTTATTGTTTAAAATGCCTTTGCTCTCCTCTGCTAAGGATCATACAAGTCATTCCTTAGAATGGGGCATGAGAGAGAAAATGTGTGCAAACATACGTGTAAATGCATTACATTTGCACTCTAAACATTACAATGAAATGTTTAGCTCTCAACAGAATTACTTGAGCTGCAGAGGCATCAGGAGAAATGGACTAAGATTCAATGCTCTCTAGGGGCTGCCTAGGGACCCAGCATCCATGACAGATCCTAAAGAAGATGCATGCTCATTCATAACACCTCAAACAGCCTTGCAGGCATAAATGTAGGAAGCATCTAGATTCTAGACCATTACAGTTGATTCATGCAAGCTGTACAGCTCTACATTATTGGAGCACAGGGGATACTAACCAAATCCAGAATACATTATGTATATTAAAACTAGGATTAGAGTCTTGACTTAAAGTACCACATCTTGTGGATTTTAACTGAAAGGTGCAGCTTGCTGTTTGAATGACAGGACAGTCAAGCAGCACCATTGTCTTTCTGCAGGGATAATGATCTGTGTTTCAATGCATTGCGTCATCTATATGGCATTGAGCCCGAGAGAGCCACGCTGTGAAGAATGCTAAGTACAAAACGTAATCTTATACAAAACACACAAACATACCCACACACAGTCTGTGAGTAATACATGTAGTGAACTGGAAGTACATAAAGAGACGTGTATAAACAGGCAGGGAAATGCAGTGAAATTAATCACCATTTCTGCACACATGGCCTTCGTCAAGGTCTGACTTTCAGACTTCCCTAACGAACAGAAATCTGTATCTGTATAATTCTGTATTATCAGCCTTTTCTCTACCAACCTTGGGGAAGGTGGGCAGGTTGAAGGCCTCCGCGTTTTTCCGGGGCATCTTCACGCTGTGAGGGTGTGGCGGAAGCGGGGCAGGATGTGAAGGTGGGGCGTGGCGAGGAGGCGGCACCGGTGCTTCCCCCATATCTGTCCCACTATCTCTCTTTTGGGGGACAGCCTTGTCCACCTTCAGGAGCTTCCGGACGCAGGCGTACTCTGCAGTAGCCTCCGGGGGGTGTGGAGGAGCCATAGCCTGGGGGATGGGATCTGGCTCGGGTAGCGGTTCATTCAACCCTTCCCCGTCTAGGTCGGGGGGGGCAGGGGTGTTGGCTGGGACGGCCGGAGGGGCTGGGGTGTCGGTCTCTCCGGCCCTGCCCACTATGGCGTAGAGGTTGTTATCAGGGCCACGCTTCGGGGAGGAGCGTTGACCTACCTCAGAGTAGGTGTGCTCCTCTCCCGTACCAGAGGGTACCTGGGGTAGCGTCCGTCCCCCGGAGCGCAGGTCAGAGTTGGACCGGCGGCTAGGCAGCAGCAGGAGGTCCATGCTGGCCGGACGGTTCTTTTTGGATGACTCTGCAGGACACATAGAAACCAGAAAGGTTAGCTTTCTTTCACACCTAAATAAAAGAAGGCTTTGTAAAAGGTGCAAATATTATTGTTTGTTATGTAGTGAAGATTTCTCAAAATGGAGCTCAACATTTGTGATAGTCTTATACCTAAGAGTTCTACTCACTCTTGCCATTGCAGTTTAGCTTGTTCATCTCACCGTCCGACTTGCTGATGGAACGCAGCCTTGACTGCTTGAGTATACTCTGAAAACACACAAACAAATTATAGTTTTTCTCAATCGCTTGAATGCATAATGTATCCATGCTTTACCTAAAATGATGCTCACAGCTGAGGTAAATGTAGTAAAATGAGGGATTCTCTGCTCACCATGTCCATCAGCCTGTGTTTCCCACCTTCACTGGAGACATTATGCGTCTTTCCCTTCCTATAATAAACACAACATTTCATGTACTATAAAGACGCAAATAGCTGTGTGCGTGTGCACATGGTCATAGTCATTAACTCGTCTCACCTCTGGCAGCCCACACAGAGCACCACGATGAGGATGGTGACGACGAAGGCTGAGGCAGCAGCGATAGCACCCAGCAGCAGGACCTTGCCGTAGGAAGGAGACGTGAAGTTCAGCCCGTCCTGCATGGAGGCCATGTGGGAGCGCTGGCGCTCGCTCTCTCACAACCACACACACACACTCACCACACACATGCACACCGCACACGTAGGCACCACAACCTCCCTGGGATCTGCAGAGATGGAGAAGGAGAGGAAAGAACTGTGTGTTTGTCATACAGATCAGCTGCTCTTATTTAAGCCCACGGAATTGTAAGGGGAATGGTGAACTTGGGCAAACATATAATTCAAATAAAAGGAGAACACATCATGAAAAACAGTTGCTTGAATTGCTCCATTTATTCAATTGCTCCAATGACCAACAAAAGAAAGACATAGGAATAACCAAGAGATCAACCACAGCATTTCTGACCTCCTTTCCTCTCCACTGACTGTCATTTACCCTGTGGCATCTTTATCTTCCTTGGCTCGTTAAGGATTTGGGGCATTTCTGACATATCCACAAACATCAGGTACCTAACCTGTTGTGTCCAAAGAGCCCATAGTACTACAATCAACATCAGTGGAATTAATATCCAGATTCAAATGTGTGCTGGACTTTATCTTTGAAACTACACTTTATCTTTAGTCTTCAGGGACCACCCTCACCAGGACCTTTCCTCTACACACACATATGCTGTACCAATAATACCTGAGAGAAACCAGTTGAAGATATGCTGATATATGTGTTTGTTTAAGTGTAATGTAATTCACCCCTGTAACTATCATAATTTGCCCCATGTTTGAATCAATCCTGCACAACAGTGTAAATATTAACAGGGTCAATGAGTCACATGGAAGCTAAAAATACTGTAACACAGACACAGGAACAGAGAGAGGCACACATCATTATCTTATTCCAAAACCAAAGAGAAGACAGAGAACAGAGGAAACCGTATTTTCTTTGATTATATTGTCCTCCAAGCTTTTTCCTCTCTCAGTGAAAGAGAAGTTTAAGGTGGACGGTTTGATTGAAACAAAGAGGAAAAGTCCTTATCAGGATTATTTCATGATGCCCTCCACATCTCCAAGCGACAGCAAATATGTTTCTGATATAACTGTCCTGGCTGACTAATCAGTCGCATACTTATTGAACTACATGATTACAGAAGAAAACATATTCCCCACCAAGTATTTGAACCAGCAACCCCCAAGGTGCTGGCCTATTTTGAAACAGGTTCCCAAATCTCTTCTCACAGATATATTCATTGGTGAATATACTGTAACGCTCTTTATACATTACGATTCATGTGACTCATTTCACTCTGATCTAAAGTCTCTATACCTTCAACTTTATGACTTCTCCAGAGTTTATCATAGCCTCTTGTTGACTAACAGTTTAAGTTGAGTCGGGATGGTCTCAATTAGTACAGAAGGAAAGAGTTATATAGCTTAACTTTGTCTCTGCATGTGGCTATGGTTGGACATCTGTGCTTCTGAATATATTTATGCTAACTATGGAGTGCCATAACCTGGCATGAAAAACATTTGACATTTAAATCCTCAGGTCACACAGCATGCTGAGGTACAGTATAATGTGTTCTTTATGTCCTTGTTAACAGTAGAACATTGTTTTCTGCGCTACTACCCCGATCTCCCCCCAAACTGGTTCAGACCAGCTGCTAGGTAATTAGGAGGTACTGTGATGTATGTCCAGTTTCACAGGTGCTTTTCCCCTCTTCAATTAACTCCTATTAGGTTCCTCTTATATTTTTATCTCTCGCACACAAAAACAAACCTTTATCTCCCATGACTGTCTGACATCCCTATCGCTCAACCATTTCTTCAGTTAGACACAATAGTAAATTGGCTCCTACACACTGAAACAGAGAGCTCTGCACTGAATCTTGTTCCGGTATAGCGAAAATGGGATGGGGTGTGTTTGGGGGGGTTCTGGGCAGGTGGGGGGAGTCTTGGGCTGTGAGCCTTTGTGCCTGCATCATCCATTCTAGAAATAGATGAGGTTGTGAATAATGTAGCACTGATTTGCAACATATGGAAATTCCACACAGGGAATTTCAACACCAACAGATATGCATGTTTCTGCCAAGTGTTGATATCTTTAAAGCATTTATCTTATGTCCTCCTTGGGATTGGGAGTAAATAATTGGTGGAATGCACACACATAATTTTGTGGTTTTAGCCAAAAGAGTGTCTATGGTCGGATCAATTCAGTGGCTATGGGACCAATGTGCCAATTTGGTATTCACTTACATGGTTAGTATTGTAGCTCATTAGCATACTAGTGTGGTGATCCAAAATGGCTGAAGCAGCTCAGATAAATTAGCCTTAGCCTTACCATTGCAGTTGGCTGTGGTGGTGGTCTGTACAGTGCTAGTAGGGCACATGTTTACATTGTAAATTATATGGGAGAGAAAGTTCTGATTCTTCCAAAAATATGGTTTCATCCAAACGGCCTTCAGCTGTTCTCGTAAGTATGATACAGAGTGCTCTCAACAGGGCACAAACACAAACTGTGCTCTTTCTTGACTCGCAAATTAGTCCCTGCTTGATAAATATGAATAGAATTTATTAATAAATTATATTTCGCAACAGTAGAGAGCCAACCACTACATACCTGTATAGATCTTTTGGCAATGACTGTACAATACATTGAGGCAGGAAACATGCTTAATAACACCTCTGTATTACCTTACAACTTAACGGACATACCTATATATTGTATACTGTGTGTAAAGCATGTCATAAAATTGTTAAATACAGGGGAAGTATAAACAGGAGAGGTGAACAAACCTTTAACTTTACACAATTTAAAAAATTCCCACCAGAATTCAAATGTCTTTAAGTGCTTTCCAACTCCCTCCCCAGAGTTGACCCAGAATATATATTTTGTAACACTCTCACAAGAATATCCTGAATATTCTGAAATACCCAAATGGATCCAGAAAGACATATTCTATTCATTCATAAATCTGACAGTGTATCTAAATCACCTTGAGAACAGAACACAGATGTTTTGAGCAAGGGTAAGGCAAGAGGAAGTGGAGCAGAGTAAGGCTGAAAGGAGGGTTAGGAAGAAAGAGACAGGCACATCAGTGTGTGCGTGGGAGTTCCGTGACAGGTGTTTTGAAGAAGCTGAAAAGCTGATGATGAGAGGAGAATGTCACATTTCCAGAGCCAGGTTCCCAGAGCTGCTGCCTTGTTGTCTCTGTCGGTCCACCTCCTCCTCCTCCTCCCAACATATTCTACTCTACTCTCTCTCTCTCTCTCTATCCCCTGCCTTACCCCTTGGCTCATAGTCAGAGTGACGCCTCAGCACTGCAGTGTAATCTCTGGCCCTGGAGCAGCTTTCTCTAAGCCAACCAATTGGACGTTGCGCTCCGAGCAGAGCAAAGCAGTCAAATGGCCCTCCACCAGAGGATCCTCTGCTAAACAAAGCCCCAATCCCCAGCCACAGAGAAAACCCCCTCATCCTATGGCAATCTAGTATGCCCTTAAACCTCAAACCATAAATGTTCATTGTTCTTCTACCCCTTGTGTTGCCCTACCTGTCTGTGTGTTACTGGGGTGACAGGAGGCTGGTTATGTCGGGGTATATGGGAGCTAAGAACAGGACATGTGGTGTGGGTCCTTAAGAGGCCATAGAGACAAGTTTTAGAGCATGTTGATGCACCTCTTTATGCCTACATTATGTATTTAAGCCTGTATCTGCATGCACATCTGTTTTGTGGAGAAAGGATCCGCATGTGTATTTAATTTGTATAGTCTGGAAAGGGTACTGGGTTGGAAATCGTAAAAAAGGGTACAGGCTGGCCGACAACTCAATGAGTGTGCAGAACGCCTTCCAGAACCGGTACGAGAACTGAGCACCCCGGTCGGAGACCATGTCCACTGGGAATCCGTGGATACGGAAGACGTGCTGCACCATAAGCTGGGCCGTCTCCTTGGCCGAGGGTAGTTTGGGGAGAGGAATGAAGTGGGCGGCTTTGGAAAACCGGTCGACCACAGCCAGGATGGCAGTGTTGCCCTCAGACGGGGGGAGACCCATGATGAAATCCAGGGATATATGGGACCAGGGACGGTGAGGGACAGGCAGTGGTTGAAGCAGACCAGCCGGAGCTTGCCGAGGAGTCTTGTTCTGTGCAGAGACCGTGCAGGCGGCGACAAACAAGGCGACATTCCGAAACCATAGTAAGCCACCAAAAGCGTTGTCCGACGGGAGCCCGGGTGGCAGGCAAGCCTGGAGGAATGGGCCCACTCCAGGACCGTGGACCGGACTGCGTCAGGCACAAACATCCGGTTATCTGGGCCCCCCCACCTGTTTCCCTATACCCTAGCTGAGTGCTGTCGCCAGGCATGAGGTGGGAAGGGCTCCGGGGTGGTAACCGTGGGGTTATAGCGGCGAGACATGGCATCCGGCTTGACGTTCTTGGACCCCGGCCGGTAGGAGAGGGAAAAGTTGAGCCGGGTAAACAGCAGGTCCCATCTCGCCTACCTGGAGTTGAGGCACTTGGCGGTGTGGAGATACTCCATGTTTTTGTGGTCGGTCCACACAATGAACGGATGTTCCGCACTTTCTAGCCAATGCCTCCATTCCTCCAACGCCATTTTCACCGCAAGAAGCTCTCGATTCCCCACATCGTAGTTCCTCTACATGGCGTTGAGGTGGTGGGAGAAGAAGGCACAGGGATGCAGCTTAAGGTCTGTATACTATCCAAGATGGCGTAGCAGTCGGATGTGTCTTTGTCCTGTCTGTCCCGTGTAAATAGTATTCGTATTTTTCGTATACATTTCGTATATATTTTAATTTCACTTTCCATCTAGGAACTGAATATACATTCCTACATTCCGCCTCACCCAATGTGGTACGGACCTGCTATTTTTTTTATACTTTAGAACCGTAACCCCAATCAGAAGCTAGCCAGATAACTAGCTACTAGCTAGTAGTCAGTTAGCCACTGCTGCGGTCTTCGCCCTTAACTCGGACACAGCCAGCTTCAATACCGGGCCAATACCTGCCAGTCTGCAAGCGCGATATCAACCCAGAGCATATAGGACTGCTTTTTCTCTACCACATCACCGGATTCCTGACGCAAGCTCTGGACAATTACACCGTATTATCACAGCTAGCTAGCTGCAACCGAGTGGCTACTACTGGCTAACACCTCTGTCCCGAAGCAAGCACCAGTTAGCCTTGAGCTAGCCTCGAGCTAGGCCCATCTGCCCGCTAGCCGAAGAGGTCTACCAGCGAATTCTTGGGCTACAATACCTCTTTTGCCAATTGGACTGGACCTTTTTTTTGCCGACACAGAGCCCTGCCAATCCATCACAACTGGTCTAAATCAGCTACAAGCTAATTTAGCCATTTTTTTGCCGCTGCTAGTAGCTTTTACCTTCTGCACAGACACCAGCCCTGTTATTAGCCTGGATATTACTCACCAATTTACCAGCATCGGACTGTCTCTCGACAACAACGCCGGATTCCTGCCGTAATCCCTGAGCCACTACTTCTGATCCTCACAGCTAGCTTGCAGCTAGCGCAGTTAGCGCCACTGCCACGAAGCTAGCACCAGTTAGCAAACACAATTCTACAATTCACAACCTCTCTTTCGCCATTCGGCTTGGATTCTCTGGATTCTCTGTCGACACGACCACGTCTGAGCAGACCCCCTCCGTCTGAGCAGACCACCCCCCGGGCTACTAACTTTAAACGCCGCGTGCTAGCTTAGTGGAGGCCTCCCTGCTCCATCTACGGCTGCCCCCTGGACACTATGATCACTTGGCTACATAGCTGATGCATGCTTGACTGTCCATTAATTCACGGTACTCCATTCTGTTTATTTGTGTTTTATCTGTCGGCTCTGTGCTTTAACTCAGGATCTGTGTGTAGTTAATCCGACCCTCTCTGCCTAGTCGTCGCCATTTTTACCTGTTGTTGCTGTGTTAGACTAGCACCCTGTTATTGCTGCTGTTATCTTACCTGTTGTTTTAGCTAGCTCTCCCAATCAAGACCTGCAATCACTTTATGCCTTATTGTATGTCTCTCTCAAATATCAATATGCCTTGCATACTGTTGTTCAGGCTAGTTTTCATTATCATTGTTTTGGTTTGCAATGGACCCTGTAGTTCCACTCTCCGTACCTCTGATACCCCCTTTGTCCCACCTCCCACACATGCGGTGACCTCACCCATTGAGACCAGCATGTCCAGAGATACAACCTCTCTTATCATCACCCAGTGCCTGGGCTTGCCTCCGCTGTACCCGCGCCCCTCCATACCCCTGTCTGCACATTATGCCCAGAATCTATTCTACCACGCCCATAAATCTGCTCCTTTTATTCTTTGTCCCCAACGCTCTAGGCGACCAGTTTTGATAGCCTTTAGCCGCACCCTCATCCTACTACTCCTCTGTTCCTCGGGTGATGTGGAGGTAAACCCAGGCCCTGCATGTCCCCAGTCACCCTCATTTGTTGACTTCTGTGATCGAAAAAGCCTTGGCCTCATGCATGTCAACATCAGAAGCCTCCTCCCTAAGTTTGCCTTACTCACCGCTTTAGCACACTCTGCCAATCCTGATGTCCTTGCCGTGTCCGAATCCTGGCTTAGGAAGGCCACCAAAAATTCTGAGATTTCCATACCCAACTATAACACTTTCCGTCAAGATAGAACTGCCAAAGGGGGAGGAGTTGCAATCTACTGCAGAGATAGCCTGCAAAGTTCTGTCATACTTTCCAGGTCTATGCCCAAACAGTTCGAACTTCTAATTTAAAAAATTAATCTCTCCAGAAATAAGTCTCTCACTGTTGCCGCCTGCTACCGACCCCCCTCAGCTCCCAGCTGTGCCCTGGACACCATCTGTGAATTGATCCCTCCCCATCTAGCCTCAGAGTTTGTTCTGTTAGGTGACCTAAACTGGGATATGCTTAACACCCCGGCAGTCCTACAATCCAAGCTTGATGCCCTCAATCTCACACAAATCATCAAGGAACCCACCAGATACAACCCTAAATCCGTAAACATGGGCACCCTAATAGACATTATCCTGACCAACCTGCCCTCCAAATACACCTCTGCTGTCTTCAATCAAGATCTCAGCGATCACTGCCTCATTGCCTGTATCCGCCACGGGTCCGCGGTCAAACGACCACCCCTCATCACTGTCAAACGCTCCCTAAAACACTTCTGCGAGCAGGCCTTTCTAATCGACCTGGCCCGGGTACCCTGGAAGGATATTGACCTCATCCCGTCAGTTGAGGATGCCTGGTCATTCTTTAAATGTTACTTCCTCACCATATTAGACAAGCATGCTCCGTTCAAAAAATGCAGAACCAAGAACAGATATAGCCCTTGGTTCACTCCAGACCTGACTGCCCTCGACCAGCACAAAAACATCCTGTGGCGAACTGCAATAGCATCGAAGAGCCCCCGCGATATGCAACTGTTCAGGGAAGTCAGGAACCAATACACGCAGTCAGTCAGGAAAGCAAAGGCCAGCTTTTTCAAGCAGAAATTCGCATCCTGTAGCTCTAACTCCAAAAAGTTCTGGGATACTGTAAAGTCCATGGAG
This sequence comes from Salvelinus alpinus, assembly GCF_045679555.1. Lineage (NCBI taxonomy): Eukaryota > Metazoa > Chordata > Actinopteri > Salmoniformes > Salmonidae > Salvelinus > Salvelinus alpinus. Next base: position 20,629,636 of record NC_092102.1, on the reverse strand, counting down.
AACAAGAGCACCTCCTCCCAGCTGCCCACTGCACTGAGGCTAGGTAACACGGTCACCACCGATAAATCCGTGATAATCGAAGACTTCAACAAGCATTTCTCAATGGCTGGCCATGCCTTCCTCCTGGCGACTCCAACCTTGGCCAACAGCCCCGCCCCCCCCCGCTGCTACTCGCCCAAGCCTCCCCAGCTTCTCCTTTACCCAAATCCAGATAGCAGATGTTCTGAAAGAGCTGGAAAACCTGGACCCATACAAATCAGCTGGGCTTGACAATCTGGACCCCCTATTTCTGAAACTGTCCGCCGCCATTGTCGCACCCCCTATTACCAGCCTGTTCAACCTCTCCTTCGTATCATCTGAGATCCCCAAGGATTGGAAAGCTGCCGCGGTCATCCCCCTCTTCAAAGGGGGAGACACCCTGGACCCAAACTGTTACAGACCTATATCCATCCTGCCCTGCCTATCTAAGGTCTTCGAAAGCCAAGTCAACAAACAGATCACTGACCATCTCGAATCCCACCGTACCTTCTCCGCTGTGCAATCCGGTTTCCGAGCCGGTCACGGGTGCACCTCAGCCACGCTCAAGGTACTAAACGATATCATAACCGCCATCGATAAAAGACATTACTGTGCAGCCGTCTTCATCGACCTGGCCAAGGCTTTCGACTCTGTCAATCACCATATTCTTATCGGCAGACTCAGTAGCCTCGGTTTTTCTAATGACTGCCTTGCCTGGTTCACCAACTACTTTGCAGACAGAGTTCAGTGTGTCAAATCGGAGGGCATGTTGTCCGGTCCTCTGGCAGTCTCTATGGGGGTACCACAGGGTTCAATTCTCGGGCCGACTCTTTTCTCTGTATACATCAATGATGTTGCTCTTGCTGCGGGCGATTCCCTGATCCACCTCTACGCAGACGACACCATTCTATATACTTCCGGCCCTTCCTTGGACACTGTGCTATCTAACCTCCAAACGAGCTTCAATGTCATACAACACTCCTTCCGTGGCCTCCAACTGCTCTTAAACGCTAGTAAAACCAAATGCATGCTTTTCAACCGTTCGCTGCCTGCACCCGCACGCCCGACTAGCATCACCACCCTGGACGGTTCCGACCTAGAATATGTGGACATCTATAAGTACCTAGGTGTCTGGCTAGACTGCAAACTCTCCTTCCAGACTCATATCAAACATCTCCAATCCAAAATCAAATCAAGAATCGGCTTTCTATTCCGCAACAAAGCCTCCTTCACTCACGCCGCCAAACTTACCCTAGTAAAACTGACTATCCTACCGATCCTCGACTTCGGCGATGTCATCTACAAAATAGCTTCCAACACTCTACTCAGCAAACTGGATGCAGTTTATCACAGTGCCATTCGTTTTGTTACTAAAGCACCTTATACGACCCACCACTGCGACCTGTATGCCCTAGTCGGCTGGCCCTCGCTACATGTTCGTCGTCAGACCCACTGGCTCCAGGTCATCTACAAGGCTATGCTAGGTAAAGTGCCGCCTTATCTCAGTTCACTGGTCACGATGGCTACACCCACCCGCAGCACGCGCTCCAGCAGGTGTATCTCACTGATCATCCCTAAAGCTAAAACCTCATTTGGACGCCTTTCCTTCCAGTTCTCTGCTGCCTGCGACTGGAACGAATTGCAAAAATCTCTGAAGTTGGAGACTTTTATCTCCCTCAACAACTTTAAAAATCTGCTATCCGAGCAGCTAACCGATCGCTGCAGCTGTACATAGTCCATCTGTAAACTACCCACCCAATTTACCTACCTCACCCCCCATACTGCTTTTATTTATTTACTTTTCTGCTCTTTTGCACACCAGTATCTCTTCTTGCACATGATCATCTGATGATTTATCACTCCAGTGTTAATCTGCTAAATTGTAATTATTCGATTTATTGCCTACCTCATGCCTTTTGCACACATTGTATATAGATTCTCTTTTTTTCTACCATGTTATTGACTTGTTTATTGTTTACTCCATGTGTAACTCTGTGTTGTCTGTTCACACTGCTATGCTTTATCTTGGCCAGGTCGCAGTTGCAAATGAGAACTTGTTCTCAACTAGCCTACCTGGTTAAATAAAGGTGAAATAAAAAAAATAAAAAAAGGTCCAGGGCAGAACGTTGGGACAGGACAGCCCCCACTCCGACATCCGAAGCATCGGCCTTCACCACGAACTGACGGGAAGGGTCAGGATGAACCAAGATAGGAACAGTGGTGAAGCTGCGTTTGAGGTCCCAGAATGCTCGGTCAGCGGCAGAGGACCACGTGAACGGAACCTTGGTAGAGGTGAGTGCAGACAGGGGGAGGCTAGGGGGCTGTAACTCCGGATAAAGTGTAAAAATTGGCAAACTTCAAGAAGCGTTGCAGCTGCACCCTGGATATAGGCTGGGGGCGATCCACCCCCGCTTACACCTTCCTGGGATCCATCTGGACACTCCCAGCAGAGATGATGTAGCCCAGAAAGGGAATGGTGGAGTGATGGAACTTGCACTTTCCGCCTCAACAAACAGCTGGTTCTCCAGAAGGTGCTGGAGAACCTGTCTGACGTGGAGCACGTGTTCTTGGGGGGAGCGGGAGAAGATGAGGATGTCATCAATGTAGACAAAGACGAACCGGTTCAACATGTCACGGAGAACATCATTCACCAGAGCCTGGAACACAGCAGGGGCGTTGGTGTGGCCAAACGGCATGACCAGATATTTGTAGTGGCCGCTGGCCGTGTTGAAGGCGGTCTTCCACTCGTCCCCCTCTCGTATCCGCACCAGGTGGTAGGCATTTCATAGATCCAGCTTGGAGAAAACAGTGGCCCCTGGAGTGGCTCGAAGGCAGAGGAAATAAGTGGTAGCGGATAACGGTTCTTCACAGTAATGGCATTGAGTCCCCGGTAGTCAATGCTCGGGCACAAGGTCCTGTTCTTTTTCTCCACAAAGAAGAACCCTGTGCCAGTGGGAGAGGAAGAGGGACGGATAAATCCTGCAGCTAGGGAGTCCCCAATGTAGGTCTCCATAGCCTTGGTCTCTGGTCCCGACAGAGAGTACAGACGTCCCCAGGGCGGCTGGTGCTAGGGAGAATGTCAATCCCGCAGTCATAGGGACGTTGCGGCAGAAGTGAAGTTGCCCGGGATTTGCTGAACACCTCCCGGAGGTCCTGGTACTCTGCGGGAATGGCGGAGAGGTCTGGAGCAACTTCCGAGCCCCCAGGAAGACGTCCCGGGGCAGGTTGTGCCGACTTCAGACAATGGGCGTGGCAGAACGGACTCCAGCCCATGATAGCACCCGTAGACCAGTTGATGAGGGGATTGTGTCGCTGGAGCCAGAAGAATCCCAAAACCATGGGAATCTGGGGAGACTTGATGAGCAGGAATTTAATGGTCTCACTGTGATTCCCTGACACATGTAGGTTGATGGGAGTGGTGTTATGGGTGACCCGACCTATAGAGCGCCGTCTAGCGCTCTACCATCCATGGGAATGGAGAGGGACTGAGTGAGGATGTTCAGCTCGGAAGCCAGTGTGGCGTCCAAAAAGCTCTCATCGGCCCCAGAGTCAATGAGGACCCGGAGAGATTTGGACTGGTTTCCCCACAGCAGAATGGCATGAAAAGGGGTGCGAGTAAGGGAAGCAGAAAAGTTCTACATATGGCCCACCAGAGTACTCGCTCCTACCGGTGAGCCTGGTCTTTTAATGGACATGAGGACACAAAATGACCAAAAGTCCCACAATACAGACAGCTCTTTGTGTTGATCCTGTATTGCCGTTCCGGTGGCAACAGCCCACCTCTGCCTAGTTGCATAGGCTCGGGAAACAGTGCCTCAGCCGTCTTCGGTGACTCTTGAGGGAGGTCGGGAAACCTCGGGTGCTCTCGGCAACGGGACCGTTGGGGACTTCCGGGATGACTCGGAGGCGAGGTGGAATTCCTGGACGTGTGAGCGAAATTGAATTTCCTTTCCATCCGTCATTCCCGTAATCGCCCATCGATGCGGATGGTCAAAGTGATGAGGGAATCAAGATCTGTGGGTAACTCCTGAGCTGCAAGTGTGCAGAAATCCACCGCATAGACGACCACACTGCGGGCATCCTGCCGGAGCTGGATTAGCTTCCGGGCAGCTTCTCTTCTGGAGAACGGGGCATCAAAAACCTTCCTCACCTCTCCCACGAACCCCTCCAGACTCACACACATGGCCGGCTGTTGTTCCCATACGGCGGTAGCCCAGGTGAGAGCCCTTCCAGACATCAGCATCATGAGGTAGGCACACTAAGCTAGAAACGCCTGACAGGTGCTCGGCTCTCCATTAAAGCATTCCGGGGAGGTAAGCGGGGCTCCCGGGAAGGTGGAGTGGCCGGTGGGGCGGCGCTGCTAACCGGCGAGTTACTGAGGGGTGGTGGGGTTACCACCGTGGCAGGCTGCTTCTCAGACAACACGCGGAATTGCTCCAGCAACATGTTCCACGTCCGGTCATGGCGCTCAGCCAACGTTTGGACCCCCTCCATAAGACCACGAAGCAATTCCTTATGCCTACCAATGGAGGCTCCTTGGGAGGAGATGGCATTGGGCAGCTGGTCCGGGTCTGCTGGTCAGTCATGGCCAGTTTGTACTATCACGTTTGAAGTAAGACCCAGATGCAGACAGCGTTGAAGAAACAAAAGATTTCCTAACAACAGGGGCAGGCAAACGACAGGTCAAGGCAGGCAGGGGTCAATAATCCAGCGAAGGTATAAAGGGTCCAGAACAGCAGGCAGTCTCAGGGTCAGGGCAGGCAGAATGGTCAAAACCGGGAAGGACTAGAAAACAGGAGCAGGAAAACAGGCAGGAGCAGCGGAAAATGCTGGTAGGTATGAATGAAAAAAACGAACTGGCAACAGACAAACAGAGAACACAGGTATAAATACACAGGGGATAATGGTGAAGATGGGCGACACCTGCAGGGGGGTGGAGACAAGCACACAGACAGGTGAAACAGATCAATATTGGTACACAATTTCTATAATATCAAAGGTACTCATTTGGGGTGCCGAAATGAGAATGACACATAATGACTAAAGGAATGCCTTTTTACTGGTGGTCAGTGATCTGCTTAGCCATCCCATCATCAAAAACTTTCACACACACCAGCGTTGGGCCCAATTTAGAATTTAATTGAGCATTTTAATTCAATTCATGACTTTGAATTGAAGTAGTAAACAGGATACAGAATTGCAAGGAAATGTAATTTAATTTAGAGAAATTAAAATGCTGCTTCTATTCAATATTAGGTGTAGTCTATACAAATATATGTATTTGACATAAAACATAAAACATATCATTATATACACGTATATCAAATATTGTTGAAACAATTGATTTTCAGGACAAACTCTAAAAATGAATAATCAAGGAAAACAGAACCCGTATGCGAATATTCTAAGTTATTATATTTCATGAATCAGTCTTAAAGGACCCCCGTGAGGAAGTTGCCGCAACTATTTCAACGTAATTGTCTGTAATTGTCTGAGGAAATGCACATTTAGGTTCTACCTCCAAAGAATGACAAATGGTACTTATACATATTTAGATATTGGGTGTGGGAATTTCCACGTGTTGATCAAAAACGAGGGCACTGTCAGCCGTCAGTGTAGCTAGCTAGCATGCTAACTTTATCTAGCTAGCTAATGTTATCGGTTGTTGCTGTGTGTTTTTTTAACTACACCACATTCAAAAGATTTGCCAGCTGACTATGGCTTCTAGAACTGGATTTGTCATAAGCACTAATTTAGGGAAAACTTTGCCACAGATGGAAACCACTGGCCTCTTTGACATCGCAATCTATTGTTGTCTCCAAAGTAATGGCATTTTCCATGAATTGCGGCAAGCAAATCTGCCATAGAAACAGTTAGAATAAATTGTGATGAATCTCCAGGAATTATGGATAACTATTGAAAGATATCTGATATGCGTTTTTTTACATTGTAATGGACACGGTGCAACCTTTGGTAGGTAGGCTGCTGGCAGGCTGCTGGCAGGCTTCAGCTGCGGTACAGCAAAGCCAAGTCAGATCGTGCTCATAGTTCTCACAGGGGAAGTGAAATGATTGGCTACAATGACTTTTCTCAGGATCATGCACGCCACAAATGACATGTAACTAACTATAAGTTCCTTGAATTTTCTTTTGCGAGTGTCCTTTCATTATCTGGATAGACACTTGTGGTTTCTAGCTAACGTTACACCAATCAAAGCAGTGGAGTGTGTAGTGAAGCAAAACTTTAGTGGTCAAAACCATTCAGACACAGGGAGCAGGTTTTGAAATGCTATCATATAGCGCAATTATATATTTGACCATTTATAAAATGGTCATATATTTTTTTTAAATAATACAGACTAGCTCAAAAATAAGTGAAAATGTACAAATTATCCAATGGATATGATCATTTTCTGGTAAAAAAAAACAACAACTACAAAGTGGAGGTGCAAAAACATACGTTTGTGCCCCTTATTTTAATTTGCTCCATGGCTCAGGCGGCCAAATGGACACATGGCTGTTTGACTCATCTCAGTCACGAAGAGGAATAACTTTGCAGCTGTTTGTAATTAATAAACAATAAACCACCATGCTGGTGGGTGGTAACATTCAAATAAAACCCAGCACTGAAACAAAACGTAGGCTAAAAATCATTTGTATGGCATGGGAAAAGACAACACATTCACACGGATTTGAACGAAGTGGGCGGTTCGGATTTGTCAATTCAAGCCAAAATATATCATACTTAGACTAAAACGATGACTTATTAATTAAATCATTGTGCAACATCATGGGTAATATTTGGCCTTCGTTTCTCATCTCGAAAAAGTAGATTTCTACTGGTGTGGGCCTTTAAATTTTGTTCAATATGTCAAAAAGAAATACTACATTTCACAGAAAGCATTAGTTAAACCCTCAAGTTGACCCTGAGGACTTCAGAAAGAAGCCAAATAAATTAAATGGTTGGTGGAAATATAATTGGCTATTGTAAGCGCTATGTTTAAAAGAGTATATGAACATTGTTTCTAGAGAGAAGTTATATATTCTTTGGTATCTGGAAGTGTGACCTGTCAGATTCAATGAAACTCTCATGTTCTATGGCTGAGTGGAATTTCTTTGGATTGCACTGAATTGAATTCTACGTCATGTCACTCAAGCTGAAATTCAAATTCTACATCCTCTGGGGTGTGGCCATTTCAACTTGAATTCCAACTCATATGAGTTGATTGGGAGTCAATTCCACAATTCTGAATTGAGCGCAACCCTGACACACACACACACACACACCCTGGCCACAGCAAGCCTAGCACTTAAGTCCTGATCAATCAATTGGGAGATGATGTGGAGAGCAGCCCCACCTTTTATCTGTGAGTCATTCCAGCCACACACATACAGACACACACACACACACACACACACACACACACACACACACACACACACACACACACACACACACACACACACACACACACACACACACACACACACACACACACACACACACACACACACACACACACACACACACCATGAGCACATTGAGCCACAATTCAATCTGTGTGTGTGTGTGTGTGTGTGTGTGTGTGTGTGTGTGTGTGTGTGTGTGTGTGTGTGTGTGTGTGTGTGTGTGTGTGTGAGAGAGAGAGAGAGAGAGAGAGAGAGAGAGAGAGAGAGAGAGAGAGAGAGAGAGAGAGAGAGAGAGAGAGAGAGGGAGAGGGAGAAAGAGGGTAAAAGAGACATGATGATGATGTGAATGAGGTCAGATGCTTGCTTGCAATAACATTAACCATTTTAGCCTTGAGTGAGGGAGAATATTGTCTGTGAGAGGATTCTCAGTTGCATGTATTCATCCATGCATTTAAGTGTGCACTGAATGCTAAATAGATCTATAAAGGCTACTACAGGGAGCTGGCTCATAAACTGGCCCTGTGGTTGTTCTCTCCCTGGCTCTGAGCTCCAACTGAGATTAATTTGTCTGCACCCTTTGCTGCTGACAAAAGCAAATCCCAAACCACCTTCTCCTTTGATACATTTGATCCTGTAGCAAACTCAAATGTATTTCGTCTTCTCCGCAAGTAGGCTACAGTATTCAACCTCTTCATTATGCATCAGTCGAGTAGCCTGCTATGTGAGCCTAATGATTTGCGCCCTTGCCTGCACTGCACACCGCGACTCTCTCATAGGTTGAATGGGTTTTAACATCTCATCGAGAACGCCCGACAGCTCAAACTGCAGTGATTCCGGAGACAACAGGTTAGAGACCAAACACGGAGCAGGCATGGCTTGCACAACATGACTCCAGCCATGACAGAGAAGACTGGGTGTGAACACGCGACGTGAATTTGGCAGTGCGAGAATCACCAAAAAGGTTCAGAGACACACGCACACATGAGAATCGATGTAGTGATTGTCATGTGTGCGTGTTCTCATTCACTGACCAAGCTTGGTGATCTCTTATCAAACACAAATATTGGTCTAATATGAATTATCTTTATGATTCAAAGAAGCCTCTCGAATACTAAGCATGCGATGTAAACGTAGTCTAGCCTATACATAACGTTTCCATAATGCCCGCATGCAATTACATTAAGGTTCTCTGACGAATCGGTTAATTAGACGTCTAATCACAAAAGCCAGGCAATGAAGTGACATTGTGGCTGTTGCACACGTGTCTGCTCTATTGAATGCATGACCCATTGGAAATAAAGGTAACGGAGCCTGTGAACACAAAGGGAAAAAATCGCGAGGAGAAATGCATTTAGCTTACCAATCAATTATCAAATTGAAAAATATGAATAAGCTAATCAAATTTATGTCAGCAGAAAATCTATAATACAATTATGGGGATATATGAAAATCTCACATGCTGAATAAGAGAAACATGCTCTAGGCAGAGCATTGCGCCAGGAGCTGATCTCATACTCACTCAGCTCAGAGATTCGGGAGGCGCGACGGCGCGCAGCGTCCACTTTGGTCTGTTCCTTCAATTTCTGCGTCCACTCAGACCATCCACTCCCCTCTAGCATAATCAATTAAAGCGATAACTGGAGCCTCTTGTGTGCGAAAACATGACCCTAATGCAGCATTGCATTTGGTATTTTTGGACACCTCCGCGAAAAGCAAAGGCAGACAGATGAACTATTTTCCTCTATCCCCTGTGTTGTATCGAACCGTCAGATGTTCCTCCACAGTTTCTCAAGCCCCCTCCATCTCTACACTATGCCTCAGCTCGGTGGTAGAGCCATGTGACAGGGGGAACTGGAGAACCCCAATTATGAATTTGTGATTTGCTTCTAGCGTCATCTCTCGGAAGGATGGAGAAGTGCTGTGAATGGAGTGCGTGGAGATGGGAAGAACATTTCAATCTAAACCATCACACAGATGTGGACGTCTGAGGTGAAATAGATGACCATGTGTAGGCTCATACATGTGTAATAATAATGTGGTAAGTGGTAGCCTGATGCGTTGTAATCACCAAGGATGGGTCATAATTTGGTTGATCAGGCTGCGTTATCACATTACTGGATGAAAACAAATAACTATTATGATGTATTTTACTGTGTCACAGTCATAGAACTGCCGTTTGACAAAAGTGCTGACAAATCATCACCACGATTCCAACCTGGCCTATTGACTGGCGCTGTCCTTCAGCTCCACCCAAACACGTGCACAATGGCGTGCGCGGGTTTTTCTGTGCCCGCGTTTTCATGTTTGGGTTATAGACTTCAATATGGGTTGGACTTGACTTTTTAGTACTTCCATGGTCCACAATATAGGAACCAGTTAAATAGGTCCTATGCAATGTTTGTGTATGACCCCAGGTGAGAGTTGCTTGAAAGTGAACAATTTGGGTGGAAAGAATGGACAAATATTTGTTTTTGATAAAATATCACTGAGACAAAAAAAAATCTTGGTCCTGTGCACAGATAGGCTACTAAACGTTTATGCACTGTCCCTTCCACCAGCACCACCAACTACTGGAGTGTTACACTAGTTGGTGCACTAGTGCATTGTAGAGCGTCCTTAGCGCCACACCTAGCAGAGCATCGGAGTAGGGGAATTACTATGCCCCTTACCCTCCCCCTCGTTGTAACAGCCTTAAGTGTATTTCCTTCTCAGCTCGTTTTGTTCCACCACTGCAAACCACGACACGTCCCCGGACCGGAGAGCTTGTTTGGATATGGGAAGGACTATTCAACTTGCCCCCTATGAATTTATAAAAAGTTGCTTTGCTGTTTCGATTCGCCTATTTGGAAGCCATTTATGCAGATAGAGAGAATGGGTTGCTGTTCAGGACGATGTATGCTGATCTTCCTCTGCACTCTCCAAGTGGTGAGATCAATCTTCTGCGATGATGCTATCTCTACACAGACTTTCAAAACACACCTGCTACCATAGCCTTGATTTACTTCCTTCAATGATTACTGACACTTCTGCTGGCTGATGTTGTTGAAATTGTTTTTGGAATGACAAAACGAAGTAGGCAAATTTTGCGCGTTTGAGATAAACGTGTAAATTAGAGTTCCCACGACACACGTGTATTATAATAATATAAATATTTCACATCCAATAAAACATAAATTAATATTTCTCTCTAACATCATTTTTTTAAATTAAGATTTTTGTATTCATGCTCACCATAATAACTACAAGCTATGGGTCAACACTGAAAATAAAATAATTGATTGTGTGCTTTTAGAATACAAAAATATACATGTTTATCTTGCTTGCATGAGTTGCCTAAGGGGAAAGGGAGTCAACCCCCACTCTGCCTGAACCTTAGTCCCACTTTGTCCCGCTTTTTCTTCCAACCCTACCCCCCTTTTGAGTGATTGAGAAGGCGACTCAGAGGACAGAATTCATATCCCTGCTCTGCCCCTCTCCCTGAAACATGCTTTGTCCCAGTGACTCAGTTACCTTGACAACCCAGAGAGAGCAGTCAGCATGGGAAAAAATGAGTCTAGTGAATGCTTTGTAGGAGAGATGACCGTTTAACACCACCATCCATCAATTCAGAACCAACTGTTTAGATGAGAATTTCTGGAGAGTCTGGAAGCAGTGAGTGGATGACTTGATAAGATGCTTCCTCATGCATAATTCACGTCATAGAGATTCTTAACCCACCATCTCTTTCTGCCCCTCCTACTCTCTCCCTTTCACATCCCAGATGACAGCATTGGAGAGGCAGGCTTTTGACTTCCTTGGGTACCAGTGGGCTCCCATCATGGTCAACTTCCTGCAAATAATCATGGTTATCCTCAGCCTCTTTGGAACCATTCAGTACAGACCACGCTACGTTGTTCTAGTAAGTCACATCTAGGCCACACTACTTCTGTGTTAATCTGCCCCAGGCTATCCTACAATGGATAATGTTGTGTTTTTGTCTACGATAAATAAAATAAATGTTCAGTCCTCACTGAAATATTACTGTTGATCCATAATCCAATCTACAATAGCTGTAAGGGATCACCTGTGATGTAAGAAAGTTTATGTGCTGCAAATATAAATATTGATCCAACGTTATATTAAGCATAGAGAAAGTTGTGTAATTAAATGGTTATTACATAGGCAAGTTTAAATGCAGTGTACTGTATTTACTTACAAATTACACCTTGTAATCAACATGGATAATTGCATGAAATGTGCCTATCCTTCATAGAAGAATGGAACTGTACGTGTTGAAGGCAAAGTCATTTGTATAACTACTGTGGAAAAGCATTGGCCATTGTTACAATTCTGTCATGTATAGAGGTTTGCCTCAATACAAATAGATAGACATTATGTGTCTAAATTGATCATCAAATATTTTGTTTCATCCCTCAGTACCTGCTGTGGACATTACTGTGGGTGACCTGGAATGTCTTTGTGTGCTGTTTCTATTTGGACCTGGGAGGCCTTTCCAAGGTATTGGTCACTAATATTCAGACCCGCTATCAACTAATATATTTGCTTCGCCTTCAATTGTGTATTATTTTGGCACTGGATCAATCAGTCTTTCTTTTCCCAAACAATTACATACCATAAATACATAAACATGCTATTATGAACATGAACAACCCATATGCTGTGTCACTGCAGGAGAGCGACCTGCTATCCCTGGGTGTATCCTCACACCTTTCATGGTGGAAAGACAACGGGCCAGGCTGTGACAACAGGGACCTTCCTGCCACTAGGTGGCAGAGTCTGGAGAGCCCAAAACTCATCTATGCTCTGGGATGCTGGCTGGAATACCAATACATAGAGGTCCTACATTGTATCATACAACTCCTAATCTCTGTGAGTACACTCTCTCTCTCTCTCTCTCTCTCAAACACACAATTAAATAAATTCAGAATGTACCCATGTGGTGGTATTCATTGGAATGTAATGTTACATGTTACCCACACACTCACACACACTCACACTGACACTCCAATACCCACACACACACACACAAACACTACATATGCTCACAAACACAAAATAGGGCTCGTAAGTAAGAATTTCATGGTAAAGTCTACACCTATTGTATTTGGCGCATGTGACAAATAAAATGTGATTTGATTTGAATGTTGAACTGGTGGTCTCTGTGTTTGTGCCTACAGCTCTTGGGATTTGTCTATGCCTGCTATATGGTCAGCACCTTCACTGAGGAGGAGGACAGCTGTATGTGAATTTAAAGTGCATTTTACACATGGTCACAACACACTTGACAAAGAAAACACATACACAATTTAACACACATACTAGAACAGATAGTAAGGCATAAGGTCACAGCCACATGTAATACTGTCAAGTAGGGCCGGGATAATACCAGTATCACGATACTTGTTAGTATCGTGGCAAGAAAACAAAACACGGATCAGATTTTACTTCTTTAGAAAAAACGCCATAATGTTGGAAACAAACATAATTATGTTGTCATCCAGAATCACATTAATTTATTTCCCAAGCTATAGCACACAATATTTTACATACAGCAGATTTTTAAAGGACTAAAGAGTTAGGTCTGCTTCATGTTTTCATTTTTGCCACAAATTTGTTTTTGCGATACTGGTATCATCACTGCCCTACTGTCAAGGCCTCTTTTTTCCTTTTTTTATTTTTATGTTTCACTTGTTTTAATCATTTAGACCCATTTATTTAAGAGTTGGTTTTAACTGTCTATAGCTCAAAGAAAAGCATGAAATTAGTATTGCATTATTTTATATTTATTCATATAATTGTGTTTTCTTTTTCAGTTAATTTCATTGGTGGGGTCCATTATCCATCTAAAACATCGCCGCTGTATTTATAGTCTACAATCGGGCTGTAAGTACCATTACTTTCTCAAGGGGAACAAAATCTTACATATTCTGCCCACACGTGTGTGTGTGTGTGTGTGTGTGTGTGTGTGTGTGTGTGTGTGTGTGTGTGTGTGTGTGTGTGTGTGTGTGTGTGTGTGTGTGTGTGTGTGTGTGTGTGTGTGTGTGTGTGCACACTTATTTTATATTGCAACATGTATTCAGTATGTTTCTGTCTGAGACTGTGCAGTTACTTTACCATCATGTTTTGATTTACAGACTATAAGTAAAGGCTTGCAAGTGGGTTGAAAATGACTGACAAGCAAGGAGGGCAGAAGAGGAACGAGTGAGTGAAATACCTACTTTGGAAGAGTGAAATCACATCTCCAGTCACTGAAACAGAAGACATTCCCACACTGCACCAAAACACAATTCCTCAGCCTCCCGGCACTCTTAATGCATACTAGCCTACACCAACAGTTCAGTGCAGTTATGGTCAATACTAGCCTGGTCCCAGGTCAGTTTGTGCTTTTGCCTACTCCATTGTCATTGTCAAGCTGTTTGGCATGACAATTCCATAAGTAAGTTAGTTGGCAAGAGAGGAGAAACAACAGAGTGGCACCCTGCAGGCTACACAGTAGGTCAGTACAGGTACAATCAGAAAACTACTGATACTTCTGACATAACATGTATCAGTGTACAGGGAATGGTATTTGTTGTATTTTTGGTATTTGGAATTTTATTGGGATCCCCATTAGCTGTTGCAAAAGCAGCAGCTACTCTTCCTGAGGTCTACACAAAACACGAAACATAATACAGAATGACATAATACAGAACATCAATAGACAAGAACAGCTCAAAGACAGAACTACATACATTTTTTTTAAAGGCACACGTAGCCTACATATCAATGCATATACACCAACTATCTAGGTCAAATAGGGGAGATGTGTTGTGCCACGAGGTGTTGCATTACATTTACATTTAAGTCATTTAGCAGACGCTCTTATCCAGAGCGACTTACAAATTGGTGCATTCACCTTATGATATCCAGTGGAACAACCACTTTACAATAGTGCATCTAACTCTTTTAAGGGGGGGGGGGGGGGGTTAGAAGGATTACTTTATCCTATCCTAGGTATTCCTAGGCTTCATCTGTTTTTTGAAACCAGGTTTGCTGTTTATTTTAGCAATATGAGTGGTAGCCTAATGCTTTGTAATCACCAAGGATGGGTCATAATTTGGTTGATCAGGCTGCGTTATCACATTACTGGATGAAAACAAATAACTATTATGATGTATTTTACTGTGTCACAGTCATAGAACTGCCATTTGACAAAAGTGCTGACAAATCATCACCACGATTCCAACCTGGCCTATTGACTGGCGCTGTCCTTTAGCTCCACCCAAACACGTGCACAATGGCGTGCGCGGGTTTTTCTGTGCCCGTGTTTTCCTGTTTGGGTTATAGACTTCAATATGAGTTGGACTTGCCTTTTTAGTACTTCCATGGTTCACAATATAGGAACCAGTTATTTTAGGTACTGTGGGGCTATACAATGTTTGTGTATGACCCCAGGTGAGGGTTGCTTGAAAGTGAACAATTTGGGTGGAAAGAATGGACAAATATTTGTTTTTGAGAAAATATCACTGAGCACAAAAATGTTCTTGGTCCTGTGCACATATAGGCTACTAAATATTTATGCACTGTCCCTTCCACCAGCACCAAAAACTACTGGCGTGTTACACTAGTGCAGTGTAGCGCGTCCTTAGCGACACACCTACCAGAGCATCTGTTGTTCTGGATTTGGGGACTGTCAAAAGACCCCTGGTGGCATGTCTGGTGGGATAAGTGTGTGTGTCAGAGCTGTGTGTAACAATTTGGGATTTTCAACACATTGTTTCTTACTAAAATAAGAAGTTATGCAGTCAGTCTCTCCTCAACTCGTAGCCAAGAGTAACTGGCATACATAGTAAACTCAGCAAAAAAATTAACGTCCTCTCACTGTCAACTCTGTTTATTTTCTGCAAACTTAACATGTGTAAATATTTGTATGAACATAACAAGATTCAACAACTGAGACATAAACTGAGCAAGTTCCACAGACATGTGACTAACATAAATGGAATAATGTGTCCCTGAACAAAGGGGGGGGGGGGGGGGTCAAAATCAAAAGTAACAGTCCATATCTGGTGTGGCCACCAGCTGCATTAAGTACTCCAGTGCATCTCCTCATGGACTGCACCAGATTTGCCAGTTCTTGCTGTGAGATGTTACCCCACTCTTCCACCAAGGCACCTGCAAGTTCCCGGACATTCCTGGGGGGAATGGCCCTAGCCCTTACCCTCCGATCCAACAGGTCCCAGACATGCTCAATGGGATTGCGATCAGGGCTCTTCGCTGGCCATGGCAGAACACTGACATTCCTGTCTTGCAGGAAATCACACACAGAACGAGCAGTATGGCTGGTGGCATTGTCATGCTGGAGGGTCATGTCAGGATGAGCCTGCAGGAAGGGTACCACATGAGGGAGGAAGATGTCTTCCCTGTAACACTCAGCTTTGAAATTGCCTGCAATGACAACAACCTCAGTCCGATGATGCTGTGACACACCGCCCCAGACCATGACGGACCCTCCACCTCCAAATCGATCCCGCTGCAGAGTACAGGCCTCGGTGTAACGCTCATTCCTTCGATGATAAACGCGAATCCGACCATCACCCCTGGTGAGACAAAACTGCAACTCGTCAGTGAAGATCACTTTTTGCCAGTCCTGTCTGATCCAGCGACGGTGGGTTTGTGCCCATAAGCGACGTTGTTGCCAGTGATGTCTGGTGAGGACCTGCCTTACAACAGGCCTACAAGCCCTCAGTCCAGCCTCTCTCAGCCTATTGCGGACAGTCTGAGCACTGATGAAGGGATTGTTTTTTTTATTTTTTTTATTTCACCTTTATTTAACCAGGTAGGCTAGTTGAGAACAAGTTCTCATTTGCAACTGCGACCTGGCCAAGATAATTGTGCGTTCCGCATCTTTCTTTTGGTGTTTTTCAGAGTCAATAGAAAGGCCTCTTTAGTGTCCTAAGTTTTCATAACTGGGACCTTATTTGCCTACCGTCTGTAAGCTGTTAGTGTCTTAACGACCGTTCCACAGGTGCATGTTCATTAATTGTTTATGGTTCATTGAACAAGCATGGGAAACAGTGTTTAAACCCTTTACAATGAAGATCTGTGAAGTTATTTGGATTTTTACGAATTATTTTTGAAAGACAGTGTCCTGAAAAAGGGACGTTTCTTTTTTTGCTGAGTTTATTTATATTAGCCCTCTGATTACAATTAAGAGCAAAACATGCTGCTCTGTTTTGAGCCAGCTGCAGGTTAACTATGTCTTTTCTTGCAGCACTGGACCACACGACTGAAAAATAATCAAGATTAGACAAAACTAGAGCCTGCAGAACTTGCTTTTTGGAGTCTGGTTTCAGAAAAGCAGAGCATCTCTTTATTACGGCCAGACCTCTCCCCATCTTTACAACCATTGAATCTATATGTTAGTGTCACTCTGTAAAAATATGCATTTACACATACTGTTGAAAATGGACCAAACCCTATAATTGTGTGTCCTACATTGATGTTAATGGAAGATTTGCATGAACATTTGAGTCATGTGCAAATTATCAAAGTTATGTATACAGATTTATAGTTAGGATTTGGACCTATGTGAAGGTATGAGTGTGCCTGTGTGTGTGCGTGTGTGTGCAGTTCATACATTAAATTCCAGATAGCAGAGGAAAATAAAGACATTTTATTAATAATCTTCAATATTGTGATAGAAATTATCTAAAGTCAGTGGTTGTCATGTAAAAAAGCATCTTCACATTTTTTAGTCCTACCTCTGAATTTTGTTCGAATTTGCATGCCACTGATGGAAAAAAGACCCTGACTGTATCTTTAAGTGAATTTTATTTGAATAAACTGTGCTTTTCTGTTAGCCAATGTGTACAGGTATGTTTTGACTCATATTCCTCATTTACTTGCCTTGCTATTGATTTTTTTTAAATTGCATGTTAACCACTGAGTATCATTGAGTATCACTGGCTATTATTCAAGTCCTGACTCAAGAGTTCAGTCCATCAAATCTGAATATTATAAAATGATTGCAGGGCTGTAGGTCTACTTGGAGCCTATAATAAATACATACAGCTTTACATTCTCTATATGAAACACTTAGAACCAAGATATAACTTAATGTTTGTGAGAAACACAACAGAGTCTTTAAAAAGTGTGAGTGGAAGGAGAAAAAAGATCACTAAATGGCTTCAGTGCAATGTTTAATACAGAATATTTGTAGTAACAGTCATCAAGATAATGTACATGATATCTAAATTGCTATTGAGAGTATTTCCTCTAGTGTGAAGGTTTTAAATGTTATTATGAAAGCCTTAATACCTTAATTCTAGTAGATTGTGCCCCAAATAAATCGTCCCTTTTCAGAATGTCCCCATCACTCTTCCGTTGGATTGGTTAGCGCGCTGACTCGTCATCGCGGCAGAACATTAAAGATCACAAGTGATATTTCTGAAACGCGATTACCGCAGTCCTCCTATTGAAGATGCATGACTTCCGACGTTTTGTAGTTGAGGCACCGCGCCTGGTGTGCCGCTGACGTCAATCCCCTTCATTTAGACCCCGGATGAACCTGCTATTGGGGGAAGTGAACAGGGCCATCAGCACAATAACTGCAATTTGGTGGATAAGGGGGAAAAAGCAAAAATACATTGGATTAATCCTAACAGTGGACCCTTTGAAACCACCAGGACTATCTCCAAATTGGATTTACGTAAACATAGGGGGACTGGCAGAATTGAGCCTTGGAACAGTAGTTTGAGTTAGCTTGCTGCTGACCGTAACGAAGGAAAACATCTTGCTGATTAGCTTGCTAGCTACTGTACTGGGATACGAATAAAACGCAGGTTTTGAGGGAACGCGTCTAATTGAAACGCTCTACACAAATCCAGTGGCTTGCTTCATGAATTATGTCTGCTACAAGTATTGACCCTCAGGTAGGCAGACTGTATTTCCCGGAAAAAATCCACTCAGCGTCGACTCAAGGCCTTGCATTTAGGAAAGGTGGTTGGTTGTGCGCCCAATCCACCAATTGCTGAGATGTGATTCCATCTAGCTAGCTAACGTTAACTCCACTATAGTTAGCAGGTTAGCCGCTAGCTAACACGAAATAAATCTGACTTTTTATACCAATAATAATTTGAAGCCATCGCCACGTTTCGTTCCTAGCTAGTTAACGTTGGCTAGCTATATGGTTTGCTAAAAACCTAACGTTATGTATTTCACATGTATTCTCCTTATTAATATTGTCAGGCTCAGTTTCAACGGTTTACCAGCTCTAGTAAGTTGTGGTTCTGTGCTAACGCAATGTGTTTAGTTAGCTAGGAAACTGGTTGTTGGCTAGCTAGTAAAGTTAGGTAACTAACGTTAATGTAAGCGAGCTTCTAATTTTCAGCGAGTTTGTGTTGGATGTTAATTAGACAGCTAAAACAGATCTCTCTTTTACATGTTAACCAATTACTCGGGAATGAAGAATTCAAAAGGACAAGACGCTAAAGGTAAGATCACTGTAGTTAATGTTAGCTAAATAATTTTTGACTAGTTAGGTAGCTCAGCTGGTTGCCGGTAGCAAGCACTGACCATGCACGGACTGAGTTACAAACAATGCACCTGCGGTGTAAATACAGTGCTGTCTTGTTATGTCAGTGATGCATGTCTTGTTATGCATTTTATGTCTTTCAGCTTTTACACACCCAAGCGTTAATCAGTACTGACTGCAGAACAACATTGCTAACATCAGATTTCTATGGTCTTCTCAGCATGTATATATTTTTATTGAATGAAGGAGAAAGACATGTACATGTGTGTCTGTCTATTTGACACACAGTGATAAATAACCCTACTATCAGTCTTTCCGGTTTCAGTGCAAAATGGCTCACTCCACCAGAAGGAAACTGTCCATGATAATGACTTTGAGCCCTATCTCACTGGCCAATCCAATCAGGTGAGTGACTTTTGAAATGTGTGTGTCTGTGTCTGAATTTGAACAAAACATTTTTTTTTTTTAAATCCTTGGCTGCAGGGAGGACCACAACTCAATATTGTCTCACAGGAGGACGGGACGTTTGCTTGGCTACATTGTTAGCTGATATTGTTACACATTTGCATAATTAAAGATGATGCCTTAAGTACTGCACGCATGGCCCTTTGGTCCTAAAATCAGAGTTTTGGGGTATAAGCTAATGGTCATTGGAGTTTGTGGTGGTAGGTCATGTTGATATATCAGGATTTCAAAATTGTATTTACACTCCTTTTTTTCTCTAGAACAACAGCTACCAATCCATGACTGACCCTTACCTGTCCAGCTACTATGCCCCCTCCATTGGATTCCCCTACCCCTTGAGCGAGGCCCCTTGGTCCACCGGTGGCGACCCCCCGATCCCTTACCTGACCCCCTATGCGCCCCTTAGCAATGGAGACCACCACTTCATGCATGACACCGTTTTTGGCCAGCCTGGGGGGCTTGGCAGCAGCATCTACCCACATAGGTTTAACTTTTTCCCTGAGAACCCAGCCTTCTCCACCTGGGGTACCAGTGGGTCTCAAGGCCAGCAGACTCAGAGTTCAGCTTATGGTGGCAGCTACAGCTACCCTCCCAGCTCCCTGGGGGGCACACTAGTCCCTGATGGTCAGACAGGGTTCCACAGTGACACTCTGAGCAAGGCACCAGGCATGAACAGCCTGGAGCAGGGGATGCTGGGGCTGAAGATAGGTGGGGATGTGTCGGGCAATGGCTCAGGCGTGAAGAGTGTGGGCTCTGTGATCGGCGGTGGTGCTGTGGCTCAGGCTGTTTCTACAGGCAATGGTGGAACACCAATTGGCATGCCCCCTCCTAAGCCCACATCCTGGGCTGCTATCGCCAGCAAACCAGCCAAGCCACAGCAGCTGAAGGCCAAGCCAGGCATGCCCATGGGGGGAGCCCTGCCACCACCACCCATCAAACACAACATGGACATTGGGACATGGGATAACAAGGGGTCTATAAGCAAAGTGGCCCCTCCACTGTCCCACCACCAGCAGCAGCTCCACTCTCATGGCCATGCCCACCTCCCCCACGGGCTCCCCCCTCCCACTCAGCAGTCTGTTCAATCTGCCCAGTCCCTTGTGCAGCAGATGACCATGGGCCCGCCCCCCCCACAGTCATACCAGAACCACAACTCAGCCCCACCCCCTCAGACCCGCTGGGTTGCTCCACGCAACCGTAACCCGGGCTACGGTGGTGGCAGCATGGACAACAGTGGTACCTCTAGTGGTGGGGGTGGAGGTGTGCCTCCAGGTTCTGGCCCAGGTCTAGAGAACCACCCGGTTCTGGATAATCTGCGGGCTGCCCACAGCTACAACCCTAAGGAGTTTGACTGGAACCTGAAGAACGGCCGCGTGTTCATCATCAAGAGCTACTCTGAGGACGACATCCACCGTTCCATCAAGTACTCCATCTGGTGCAGCACAGAGCACGGTAACAAGCGTCTGGACTCAGCCTTCCGTGCCATCAATGCCAAAGGCCCTGTCTATTTGCTGTTCAGCGTCAATGGCAGCGGCCACTTCTGTGGCGTGGCAGAGATGCTCTCGCCCGTGGACTACGGCACCAGTGCTGGCGTTTGGGCGCAGGACAAGTGGAAAGGCAAGTTTGACGTGGACTGGCTGTTTGTGAAAGACGTGCCTAATAGCCAGCTGAGGCACATCAGGCTGGAAAACAACGACAACAAGCCGGTGACCAACTCTAGGGACACTCAAGAGGTCCCTCTGGAGAAGGCTAAGCAGGTGCTCAAGATCATCGCCACTTACAAACACACCACCTCCATCTTTGATGACTTCTCCCACTATGAGAAGAGACAGGAAGAAGAGGAGGTTGTCAGAAAGGTAATCATAATTACTGTCTCTTGTTGATCACAAAGATACTAAACTAACTGATCACAGATAGGTTTCATCCATTTTTGTAAAGACCTCCCAATTTTTTTTTTATTCAAAGCCATTAACTTTTACACATTTTGTTACAGTACAGCCTTATTCTAAGATTTATAAAATAGTTGTTTTTTTTACTCATCAATCTACACACTACCTCATAATGACAAAGCAAACCCTGTTTTTGGGGGGAATTCTAGCAAATGTATGAAATAAATGAAATATCACATTTACAAAAGTATACAGACCCTTTGTTGAAGCACCTTTTGGTAGTGATTCCAGTCTCAAGTCTTGGGTATGATGCTACAAGCTTGGCACATCTGTATTTGGGGAGTTTCTCCCATTGTTCGCAACAGATCCTCTCAAGCTCTGTCAGGTTGGGTGGGGAGCATCGTTGCACAGCTATTTTCAGGTCTCTCCAGAGATTGGTTTCAAGTCAGGGCTCTGGCTGGGCCACTCAAGGACATTCAGTGACTTGTCTCGAAGGCACTCCTGCATTGTCTTGGCTGTGTGCTTAGGGTTGTTGTACTGTTGGAAGGTGAACCTTTGCCCCAGTCTGAGGTCCTGAGCTCTCTGGAGCAGGTTTTCATCAAGGATCTCTCTGTACCTCCCGGCTGCTGAAAAATATCCCCACAACATGATGCTGCCACCACCATGCTTCACTGTAGGGATGGTGCCAGGTTTCTTTCAGATGTGGTGCTTGGCAATTAAACTCTTCAGTTCAATCTTGTTTCTCATTGTCTAAGCGTCCTTTAGGTGCCTTTTGGCAAACTCCAAGCGGCTGTCATGTGCCTTTTTCTCAGGAGTGGCTTCCGTCTGGCCACTCTACCATCAAGGCCTGATTGATGGAGTGCTGCAGAGATGGTTGTCCTTCTGTAAGGTTCTCCCATCTCCACAGAGGAACTCTGGAGCTCTGTCAGTGACCATCAGGTTCTTGGTCACCTCCCTGACCAAGGCCCTTCTACCCCGATTGCTCAGTTTGGCCGGGCGCCCAGTTCTAGGACGAGTCTTGGTGGTTGCAAACTTCTACCATTTTAAGAATGATGGAGGCCACTGTGTTCTTGGGGACCTTCAATGTTGCAGAACTGTTTTGGTACCATCCCCAGATCTGTGCCTCCACACAATCCTGTCTCGGAGCTCTACAGACAATTCCTTCGACCTCATGGCTTGGTTTTTGCTCTGACATGCACTGTCAACTGTGGGACCTTTTTATATAGACAGGTGTGTGCTTTCCCAAATCATGTCCAATCAATTTAATTTACCACAGGTGGACTCCAATCAAGTTGTAGAAACATCTCAAGGATGATCAATGGAAACAGGATGCACCTGAGCTCAATTTCAAGTCTCATAGCAAAGGGTCTGAATACTTTTGTAAATAAGGTATGTATAAAAATCTATATACACTACCGTTCAAAAGTTTGGGGTCACTTAGAAATGTCCTTGTTTTTGAAAGAAAAGCAAAAAAAAAATGGCCATTAAAATAACATCAAATTGATCAGAAATACAGTAGACATTGTTAATGTTGTAAATGACTATTGTAGCTGGAAACGGCAGTTTCTTTTTTTATGGAGTATCTACATAGGTGTACAGAGGCCTATTATCAGCAACCATCACTCCTGTATTCCAAAGGCATGTTGTGTTAGCTAATCCAAGTTTATCATTTTAAAAGGCTAATTGATCATTGGAAAACCCTTTTGCAATTGTTAGCACAGCAGAAAATTGTTGTTCTGATTTAAAGAAGCAATAAAACTGGCCTTCTTTAGACTAGTTGAGTATCTGGAGCGTCAGCATTTGTGGGTTTGATTACAGGCTCAAAATGGCCAGAAACAAATACCTTCTGAAGCTCTTCAGTCTATTCTTGTTCTGAGAAATGAAGGCTATTCCATGCGAGAAATTGCCAAGAAACTGAAGATCTCGTACAACGCTGTGTACTACTCCCTTCACAGAACAGCGCAAACTGGCTCTAACCAGAATAGAAAGAGTGGGAGGCCCCGGTGCACAACTTAGCAAGAGAACAAGTACATTAGAGTGTCTAGTTTGAGAAACAGATGCCTCACAAGTCCTCAACTGGCAGCTTCATGAAATAGTACCTGCAAAACACCAGCCTCAACGTCAACAATGAGGAGGCGACTCTGGGATGCTGGCCTTCGTGGCAGACTGGCCAATAAAAAGAAAAGATTAAGATGGGCAAAAGAACACACACTGGACAGAGGAACTCTGCCTAGAAGGCCAGCATCCCGGAGTCGCCTCTTCATTGTTGACGTTGAGGCAGGTGTTTTGCAGGTACTATTTCATGAAGCTGCCAGTTGAAGACTTCTGAGGCATCTGTTTCTCAAACTAGACAATCAACTTTTGAACGGTAGTGTATATTCGACTTTAAAAAAACTTTGCTTTGTAATTATGGGGTATTCAATGTTGATTGAGGAAAACATTTTATTTAATTTTAGAATAAGGCTGTATCGTAACAAAATGTGGAAAAGGGGAAGGGGTCTGAATACTTTCCAAATGCAGTGTACTGTATATCTCCTTTACATAGGGATGTTTTAAAAATATTGGGACAACCTGAGTTTTGTATTACTTGATTTGTCCCATCACAGACCAAATGTCTACCGTTTTGTATTTGTTTGCTGTTTTTATTTTTTTGTGCAGGAGGTGTAACCATCCCTAAATGCCTCTTACTTCTTTCAACAGACCTATGAGCCAGCTCCAATACAGAGAGGGTCCCGACTTGATCAGGTAAAGAACCTTTTCTGAGTTTCACCTTTTATCCGGCTTCTGCCCATCAAGACATTGTTCCCTATGTCTCTCAGGAAATAATAAACCATTGTAGGGGGAGTGGAAGATTTTTATTCAGTGAAGTTTTTCTAATGGTAACACTTTTGTAATTTCTCCCCACCCAAGGAACGCCAAAACCGAAGTAAACCACAATAGAAGAATGCTCCTTATAGCTTGATCAATGGTTATACTTGGATGGACATAATGGAATTTAGATAATGAAAAAAGAGGACATAAAGAAATTGTCAACTCCTATTTATTTTGGCCCACATCAAACTTTGAGCCACACTGCTTCTGGTCCGGTTCCCAAGTCTCTAAGTCGTGCGCAGGGATGAAGTCAGTTTCCATTAATCAAATTGCTTCATCCTTTTTTGTTTTCTTTCTTTCTGTATTTTTAGCCTGGCAGGTCTTTATTTGCTATACTTCCACACTCACATCCTTAACTATGAGTAACAAATATCTGCACTTCTTTAAAAAAAATCTAACATGCTGCTGATATTCAGTGACTGTTCAACTTGTGGTGGTGTGAGTGTTGGAGAAACGTTAAGTGCTTGTATTGGTTGTTCTGATTTAGGAAGAGTGAATGTGACAATTAACTGAATTTTGACAAATGTTTGATAACTGTACTTGGCCAGTTTTATTTTGCATAATCAAAATAAACTGTTCTGTTATGCCCTTCTTGTCCATGTGAGGGTGGTCTTGTGGCTTGGTAGAAGATGTGAAAAGCTTCTGCAAATGATGCATATAATGTGAAAGGCTGTGACATTAGAAAATGTTAATGTTTAAAAAAAGAGATATTTTTGAAATAATGTATCACTTGGCTTAACACTGTTGTGACAACAAATTGTTGAAGAAGAGATACAAGATGTTTTATTTTCATTTCTTTTTTTTCAGTGGAGCCTTAACACTTTATTTCTGACAACAGTGTCAATGAAACTTTATTTGCTGTACTGTAACTCAAGTGTGTCAGCAAAAAGATTCAGGGGAAAGATGTTTAGAACATCCGCTCTCAAAGGAGGTCCCTTTCTTTTTTCTTGATGGGGTGGAAATGTAAACTGTCTGAGCTCAAGTTCTTAGCCGGACAATACTATTATGTTGTCTTTCTCCTTGTTATTTTAAATCATAGCTGTTACTTTTCTCTGTTCCCCATCATTCCAACAACTGGGGTAAACAGGGGTCTAAGTCATTTTGGGGACAAATGTAGCATGTACTGCTTTTAAAATCAAGATAGCCCTGTCACTCTGTTTCTTATCCTTGTCCTTTCTTAACAGAATTAAAGCATAGATATAACTCTTCCACTTCATCCTCAGAAATGTTAAGCTTTAATGTACCGGCAATGCTAACTGAGAACGCCTCAAATATGTCATCTTAAAATTAATTTGACTCATTTAATGTCAAGTGTATGAAAAGCCAGAGAATAGTATATGGTATCTGTGTGTGATTTTCTTTTTTTCCGGGACCTGCTTGCTGTACTGTGTATGTCTGTATGCGAAAGACAGAGGGGAGTGTGATTTGAAGGAATCAGATTTATGTATTGGAAATTATTCATTCATGAGAATATATAAAAATGTAAGAAAACAAATGTTTAAGTCACCCCTGAATTTAATATGCGTTGTATCAAAGGTCACTATCACATTCTTAGATTTGATCATGGTCATTATTAAAGGTATACTATCTATTGTAAGTGTTTTTGGTTTGTTCCATTGTGAGTGAAAAGTAGCAATGTCTGCATCTACAGCAGCCTGTTTCCCTTTTGGGGGGGAGATGACGACGACCCACGTTGTTTGTGAGATGAGAGAGTGGTGCCTGAAGTATGGATGTTGCCATTTCAGACCTGGGTCAAAAAAACACAAGATACTTGTACTCTCTCTGATGAAACCAATGGTATAGTCCCAAACCCAAAACACCTTTTATTTAGTTTTGAATCCATGATCCATAAAAACAAACAGAACTGTAGGCCTACATAATTCACAGCACATCAAACCAAGGCTAATGGATTAAGTCAAATAATGTGTCCATATACTTTTCCCGCGTTTGATCACCAGAGCTCATAGCCTACAACTATGTTTCTTACCCCTGAAGTAACTATGTTGATATGTTTTGTTTGATTGCCTAAAATACAATCACTTCAATTATTTGGATCGACGTTAACGTGATTCCTCTCTTGGCATTCACCGCGTGCCTTAATTGTATTGCTATTAAATCAAGGTCCGCCGTGACCTCGAAAAGCGGTAATCCTAACCCCCAAAACACTCGCTCAGTTTACCTATAAATTGTCCTACATTGCAGGTGGATTGCTTCATTACATTAATGCCAATAAACTCTACTCCAGTGTTCAGGAGTAGTGAACTAAATTCAAATTGAGGTAGTGCTTAGAGTAGTAAATTACTTTTTTGCCATTTAGTGGTGTAGCTAACTGCTGCAAACTGGTTTCGAGAATGTTGTATTATTTTGTCCGTAAATCCGAGACTTTCCATTTAGTATGATACGGTACGTTTTTCATATGTATTAATTTGTGGATGTTCATAATCCATTTTGTATGATGTGTTAGATTTTGCAAAACGTATGATATGTTACGGATTCCAATTTGTTATGGCTAATGTTAGCTAGGTGGCTAAGGCTAACGTTAGCTAGCTGGCTAACATTATTTAGGCTAGGGGTTAAGGTTAGGAGTTAGGCAGGGATGCAAACTAGTCACATTTCACATAACCAATTCGCTATAGTATTAACTGGTATACGACTCCTTGCCGTTCAAGTTATGCGTTAGTTGCTTACTGGACCCTGGCAATCTGTGTGAAATGTTAACTAGCTAACGAACGTAACTACTATCTGTGAACTAATGTTTTCCTTCTACAGTATGTAGTTAATTTTCAGAATGAGAGAATTAGGGGAAAATGAGGCGTTGCTTGTCAAACAAGTGCATTCAGTGATCAAGTGTAGCTGGGCCTGGCTTAAACTGGATGACAGGTGAAAGGAACACCACACACTTTTTCAATACAGTGGATAAGAAAGGGTATGCCAGGTGTCATCTGCCTGAAAGAGATCAATTATGCCAACAAAGGGTATCATGCTCTGCTGGCACATTGTAGAACAGATGTCCACAGGCAGAAAGTGTACAATTGTAATAATGTGCAGTGTAGCCCAAAGATTTTGCTTATGTTGTGTTGAGCTTGACAGTAACACTGGTGCGTGAGTGAGGGGGGATAATACACATTTTTACTCAGTGAACATTATTTGTGCACACATGTAGTCTTGTGCACTTGATCAATGTCTACTATAGTGGCCACTATAATAGAGCAAAAATAGAATGCCTGTTGTTTCATTCTATTTCTACTTTAAGATGTTTTTTCCCCAAGTGCAATACTTAGATGTGTGTGTGTGGTCACAAGTGTTCTATTATGAAGGCTGTCATGGCTAACTGCAATATTAGTGTATTGTTTTTCTCAAAACTTGAGTGTAATTTACAGTAAAGTCTAGGCAACAAATAGCATTGGATTGCTTTCTTAATTTTTTTTAGCTGTGAGTTAGGTTCACATTAACCACTTTTTATTTTACACACAGAGACTGATCATGAAGATCATATTCTTTGTTGTTTAATTAGCTAAAACCTGCATTTCCCCCTAGCAGGGATTTTTTGCATGTTTCAGTGCAAAAAAAAAGGTGTCACCTTTTTAGACCCTCACCAGTTTGTATCCCTGGTTAGAGGAAGGGTTAGCTAAAAGGGTTAGGGGAAGGGTTAGGTAAAAGGGTTAAGGGAAGGGTTAGGTAAAAGGGTTAAGGGAAGGGTTAGCTAAAAGGGTTAAGGGAAGGGTTAGCTAAAAGGGTTAAGGGAAGGGTTAGCTAACATGCAAAGTAGCAAAAAAATATAAAGTAGTTGAAAAGTTGCTAAAATGCTAAAGTTGGGGGTAACACTGTTACATCCAATACCTGTTTGCCTGAAGCTGATGCCGTGCAGGTGCTTGTAATGAGATTCTAACACTCAACATTTGGGTTGCTAGACGTCTGCGTTATTGCCTTAAGTAACCTGTCTTATGTACCATGCTAAACTGTTTATTTATTTTTACATATTAAAACATACAATCTACCTGCAGTGAAGCCGCTCAAAATGTACGTTGCATTCAGTCATCTAGCAGACTCCCATCCAGAGCGACCCACAGGAGCAACCAGGGTCAAGCGCCCCGCCCAAGGGCACGTCGACAGATCTCCCACCAAGTCAAATCGGGGACCCGATCCAGCAACCTAATGGCCACCGGCCCAATCTCCCAACCGCTAGGCCACCAACCATCCAAGATTCCCCCCCCCCCCCCCCACAATTCCTTGAGAGCTGCCCCTCAACCATCCGAGAACCCCCAAACCCCCACCCCAAGCCACCGTTCCCCAATGCACCAACAAAATGGAAAAAAGAGAAAAACAAAGGAAAACAACAATAAAAAAACAAAAGACAAGGACAACAAAAATCCAAACAGCAAGGTGTTTGAATGCGTGTGTGGCACTATTTGTGTGTGTGTGTGTGTGTGTGTGTGTGTGTGTGTGTGTGTGTGTGTGTGTGTGTGTGTGTGTGTGTGCGCACACACACACATGTACATGTGAGGGTGCACACATGTGCGTTTGAATACGTGTGCATGTATACGCGCGTACAAGCACCTGCACGGGATCAGCCTCAGGCAAACAGGTATTGGATGTAACAGCGTTGCCCCTCAGTGTCATTGAAACATACTTTTTGTTGTTGTTTATTTTGACTTTATTTTTTACTTTTATCTTTGACCGTCATTCTATCCCCCACCCAGAAACTCCACTCCAACTTGTCTTCAGTTCCAAATCCCAACCCACTGTTTCCCTCAGCCCATCCCACCTCTCTCTGCTGACCACCCTCTTCGGATTTCTATGCGCCATATAGCTTTCAACTATGCTGTGATGTTTAACATATAATTTGAATCTATCTAATCGAATAGAATCCACAGTTTGCCAGTTGAAGATAAATACACTTACTAAGAGTATTAGTAATTGACTGACCAGGTCTCTCCAGATCACCCAACAATGCTATTTCTAGGGTCAATTTTAGATGAATGGCTTTTTCAGCCATTCCTCAACCTGAGACCAGAACAAATGGTCTGTTGATTCTGTATCCTCACAACAAAATCTGCAGAGCTGTGACGTTTGTATGCCCCAAATATTCCACATTTTGTTGGTGGCAAGAATTCTGTACAATAATTTTAGCTGAAAAGCACAAAGTCTTCAATTAATCTTGCGTTGTTTTATATATCAACTCAGACACCCTTTGCCATGGAATCGGTATATCAAAAATCTCTTCCCAGCTATTTTGGAATCTGTATGGCACAGATGTCAACATCCTGGTCCTCAAATGAAACTGGTATACTTTCCTATTTATGCTATTTTTGCTCCCGTTGCCACCCGTCTACTCCATTTTTGGGGTAATGTAATCAATTGGTTGTAATCTTGGATTAAGCAGAATTTCCCATACAATTTCGATAGCTCCATGAAAGACATATCTCTAACATTCAAATTTACAATATAATTTAAAAACAAAATACCCTTTTCAAACATAGAACAAATATTTGTTCTATCTTTTCGAGGGGATGACATTGTAACCAGCTCTGCAATGCTTGTTTGAAAAAGAGAGACACTTTCAACAATGTTTCATTTTCAATTAATCGAAAATGAGACATGGCAATCTGCACAAAGGCAAAAAGGCCATTTTTAAACAGTGGACAGCTTTTCTCAGTAATCTACTTGAGAATAATTTTTGTATAAGTGAAGCTTTTAGAGAGAGGTTTAGTGCTTTTATAATCTCAAACCACCCAGATCATATTCATTATATAGATAGGCACACTTCATCTTGTCTGGTTTAGCATCCCAGATAAAGTGAAATATTCTTTGCTCTTATGATTTGAAAAACGAATCATCAGGAGTAGGCAGCACCATAAGTAAGTGAGTAAACTGAGATATGACTAAGGAGTTAATTTTTCCATAAATAGAAAGGTATTTACCCCTCCATGGTTGCAGGATCTTGTCTATTTTTACTAGTTTTCTATTTCTATAAAAATTTGTGCTCATATCTTTTGTGATATGAATACCAAGTACGTCTACTTTACCGTCAGCCCATTTTATAGGTAAACTGCACGGTAAAGTTGTGTTTTTTAAAGATCAAATGCGTAATATGGTACACTTATTATATTTAGGTTTTAGTTCAGAGAGGCCAGAAAAGTTATCTAGATCTTCAATGAGAAATTGCAGGGATCTAGCTTGCAGACTGAATATAAAACTTGAGTCATCGTCATACATGGACACCTTAGTTTTTAAACCTTGGATTTCTAATCCTCTAATATTTTAATAGCTAGCATTTCGATGGCCATAACAAATAGATATGGTGACAGGGGGACAGCCTTGTTTAACTCCTCTTGAAAGTTCAAAACTCTCTGAGAAGTAGCCCAATTTACTATTTTACACCTGGGGTTGCTATACATTACTTTTACCCATTGAATAAGAGACTCACCAAAATGAAAATAATCAATGTATATACTGTATATAATCCAGTCTTACTTTGTCAAAGGCATTTTCAAAATCCGCTATGAAGGTAAAACTATGCATTTCGCTAGTATTTTTGCATCACAACATTGAAGTGTAAGAGGCCTCCAATTTTTTAAATGAACTGAATCTTTATATTTGCCATCTGGGTCTTGTTTTAATAATAGGCTAATTCCCGAACTTCCTGCTGAGTACCTGACAGACTACCATTTCTAAAGGAGTAGTTCAAACAAGCTAATAATGGAGCTTTGAGTATATAAAAAAGGATTGCCATCAAGCCCTGGGGTTTTTCCAGACTGAAAGGATTTAATAGCCTCAAAAAGTTATTCCTGTCACGTTCTGACCTTAGTTCCTTTTTTATGTCTTTATTTTAGTTTGGTCAGGGTGGGAGTTGGGGTGGGCATTCTATGTTGTTTTTCTATGTTTTGTTCTGTATGGTATATTTCTATGTGTTTGGCCTAGTATGGTTCTCAATCAGAGGCAGGTGTCAGTCGTTGTCTCTGATTGGGAGCCATATTTAGGTAGCCTGTTTTTCATTGTGTTTTGTGGGTGATTGTTTCCTGTTTCCTGTGTTAGTGCCATACGGTACTGTTTCGGTTTTCATTTATTCTCTTGTTCTTTTGTATTTTTATTCATTCTCGATTAAATTATATTATGGATACGTACCACGCTGCATTTTGGTCCTCCTCTCCTTCCACCAACGAAAGCTGTTACAATTCCTCTGTAATTTGGACTTTGCACGGATCTTTTTGTGTCTTTGTTAATTTTCCATTTTTGTTATTATTTGGAAATAATTCCTTACAGTAATCTTCATTCAGAGGGTGAGGATGAGACAGAAAATAAAAATATATGCTTAAAATATTTAGCTTCCTCTTTTAAAATATAATTTGAAGAATCATGGATGACTCTGTCTTTAGTAACGGGTTTCTGCTAATTATTTTTGGTAGCATTCCATGCCAAAGGTAATATATAATAATTTGAATGTACCTGATTTACATTTACTATGTTACTTCTACGTTAATGAGACCAGGCTGAACGGCTGGAACTACAGTAGGCCCCGTTGGTCTTTTTGCATGAATAAAATATGGCTGAAGTAGGCAATTTCCTTTCTTTTTCGGCATTAGACCTGCCTAATTCTCACTTGAAACATCGTTTTTATGTTTAACAGGCCAATTTACACTTTCTGTTAACATATGACCCCAGGGTGATATATTCTTGCAATTTGTAGTCTGACATTTCAGATTTACATATAGCAAATTTTTCACGAAGTAGTTTGGATGTACCGAACTATGCTTTATCAAAGTAACTTTAGTTAAGGAAGATCCATTTTTCTTTAGTGTAGTTTAACTTCTTCCAGTGTGATGTAATTGGTCAACTATTTTTTGAGGACCTTCCCCTGCACTGACCGTTTCCAAATCACCATTACCTCACACCTGTTTTTATTCGGGCATGTAAAGTTGACAAAGATCACACGGGGCATAGTACTACACACAAACAACGGATAGTGCCAGCCAGCAATACTGGAGAAGGAGCATTTGGCGCAGGCTATTGAAATTAATTTGATTTAGCCTAGCATCCTATATCTCGTGAATCCGCAGCGTCAGACAAAACACCAGTCAGTGTCCAATGTCCATACCACATTGGTCCAGTTACATCAGGGTGCCACTATAATTCTAGAAACATTATGCACCAGAAGCATAACTGTGTTTACATATCTGATGCACCACGGACTCCAATATGCGCGAGGGATTTTAGCAAACGAGACCTCGCTGTCAATGTTAACTACACCCTTGTTGTACAACCTTGGATCCGGAGAATGATGTAGTAGCGTAGCCTACTAGGCCAATGTTATATGGTCCATATTCGGCTATCGAATACATAGAATAAACTAAGCCTAAAACAATGGTCCAGGCATCCGCAGCCCAAGCACCACTCCAACCATGATAACGCATAACCGGAGAGAGGACATCGCTTTAAATACATTTGCCCTATATATTAACCTTGATTGTCCGAAACAGTAGTTGCGTAGTCCACTTGTTTTGTTTTCATCATCTCTGACCCAGTCTAGCAGGATTTGCGTCTCTTCTCATCCCAGACACTCACTCGTCCTCTTCCGCCGAATTGAATGCAATGCTTGAAGATTAGAAGCAACTGACAACAAGAACGGGTCAAACTCCCCCCACCATAAACCATCCGCGAAATGTTTTTGAGATGAGCGGTTGACATTTTGCAGAACAGTTTACGGTTCATTTCCAGTGTGCATAATAACCATAATATCCGATTATTATGTAATTTTATGACTTTCTTAAACATACCTGAATGATAGATAGACACCTTGTGGGGCAAATAGTGCATCGACGATAACACCTCCCCAACCAACCTGGTCTCAGAGCATTTTGTGTTATTCTGTATGTAAATGCGAGTCACTCCATTTAGTATATGTTATGTTTCGTATGGTATGTATTCATTTGTGGATGTCCATCACCCATTTCATATGATGTGTTACAAATTAAAATTCACATTATCTGTTACAAATTTGCTAAATGTACCATACCTTATGAATTTGTGTAACGGATGTGAAATGGCTAGCTAGTTAGCGGGTACGCGCTACTAGCGTTTCAATCAGTTACGTCACTTGCTCTGAAACCTAGAAGTAGTGTTGCCCCTTGCTCTGCAAGGGCCGCGGCCTTTGTGGAGCGATGGGTAACTATGCTTCGTGGGCGACCGTTGTTGATTTGTGCAGAGGGTTCCTGGTTCGCGCCTGAGGTCGGGGCGAGGGGACGGTTTAAAGTTATACTGTTACATTGATGCTGTTGACCCGGATCACTGGTTGCTGCGGAAAAAGAGGGTCCCTGGTTCGCGCCCGGGTCGGGGCGAGGGGACGTACTAAAGTTATACTGTTACATTGATGCTGTTGACCCGGATCACTGGTTGCTGCGGAAAAGGAGGAGGTTGAAAGGGGGGTGAGTGTAACGGATGTGAAATGGCTAGCTAGTTAGCGGGTACGCGCTACTAGCGTTTCAATCAGTTACGTCACTTGCTCTGAAACCTAGAAGTAGTGGTGCCCCTTGCTCTGCAAGGGCCACGGCCTTTGTGGAGCGATGGGTAACGATGCTTCGTGGGCGACCGTTGTTGATGTGTGCAGAGGGTCCCTGGTTCGCGCCCGGGGCGAGGGGACGTACTAAAGTTATACTGTTTCATTTGCAAATTTACAATATGTTACAAATTTGCTAAACATATATATTCTAGCTAGGTGGCTAACATTAACTAGCTGGCTAACGTTAGCTAAGCTAGGGGTTAGGAGTTAAGATTAGGGTTAAGTTTAGGAGTTAGGCTAAAGGATTAAGGTTAGGGTTAGGGGTTAGGATTAGCTAAAAGGGATATGGTTAGGGGAAGCGTCAGCTAAGATGCTAAGAAGCTAAAAAGTAGTAAGTAGTTAAAATGTTGCAAATTAGCTAAAATGCTAAAGTTGTCCGTGATGATATTCGAACTCGGAATATTTGGGTTGCTAGACGTTTGCGTTATTGCCTTAAGTAGCCTGTCTTATGTAACCATACCAAACTTAACATATCATACTAATTTGAGAGTCCCTGATATACATTTACTATGTTACTCCTAGTCTATGAGATCAGGCTAACTACTGGAACTACAGTCATTAGTCTTTTAGCAAAATAAAATATGGGTGAAGTAGGCAATCATTTCCTTTCTTTTTCGGCATCAGGCATGCTTAATTCTCACTTGAAACATAGTTATTGTGTTTAATAGGCTAAATTACACATTCTGTTAACATACTGTATGACCAAAAGTTATCTAGCATTTTGGCAATATAATGTTTTCAAAGTTCTACCAAGTTAAACTATTTAACTGTACATGTTTTAAATCCTTAATTTAGCAATTTGTAGTCTATGACATTTCAGATTTACATACTGATCATTTTTCACTAAGTAGTTTGGATGTACTGAACTTCCTTATCAACGTAACTTTAGTTAAGTAAAATATATTTTTTTTAAGTGTGGCTTTAGTGTAGCTTAGATCACAAGGGCATAGTACTACACACAAACAACGGATAGTGACAGCCCGCAATAGTGGAGAAGGAGCATTCTTCGCAGGCTATTACAATTCATTTGATATAGCCTCCTATAGCCTATTTCCTGAATCCGGAGTGTTAGAACAAACACCAGTCAGTGTCCAATGTCCATACCAACATAATTATAGAAGCATTATCCAACAGAAGCATCAATTCATTTACAAATCTGATGCACCACTGACTCCTACAGTATATGTGCAATGGATTTCAGCAAACGTAAAAATCACTGTCGATGTCAACTACACCCTTGTTGTAAAACTTTAGATCCGGAGAATGATTGATGTAGTAGCCTACTAGGCATATGGAATGTGGTCCGTATTCCACTATCGAATACATAGAATAGGCTAAGCCTTAAACAATGGTCCAGGCATCAGGCGTCCGCTGCACATCTATAAGCTATGAGGCTGCACCAACACCCCCGCTGTCCACTGGCTATGGTGCTGAAACTGCACTAATTCTCTGTGGCTTTTCCTCCCCAAGGCTGTGCGTGCCTACCCGCACATAAAGTTGCCTTCTACTATGTCTTTATTTCTCTATTCAATTTCAGAGAACGAACATGCATTTTTGACAATATAATGTTTTCAAAGTTCTACCAAGTTAAACAACATTTAACTATACATGTTTTAAACCCTTATTTTATGTAACAACAAACATGCTTGGGGATGTTTTAAAGTGGGTTCAATAGCAAAATCTATTTTGTAATGACACTTAGTTCCATTGTATCTCAACATGATCTTATTCTCAGACCTGGTGCTAGAGGGCATAATATAAAACGTGACAGAAACAAGTCACTTTTTCATAGGCCTTCTGTATTTACAATCCCTTTTACAAATAATTTTGTTATACAGACATTTGTCCTACACAAACATATAAAACAAAACAAAATACAATTGTGTACATTTTTACAAAATCATACCCCTCAAAAAATGCTAACCTCCCCTGTTATTTGTAATGGTGAGAGGTTAGCATGTCTTGGGGGTATGATCTTTGTGCCTCTGTAACTAACCATTTATGATGATTTGTAATCATGGCAGCATCCACATTAATGTAGAAGTGATCGGAAACATTAGATTCTTATTTACAATAAAAGTGACTCCAAAATGACACGATGCATTAGTTACCATTCAATTTATATAGGGCACAACATAATCTGAAACAAAAACAAAACAAACTGCAAATACATCCAACAAATGTGTAGTCACAAGCTTGATGTAGTCATTGGTTGCTCAGAATATCGGACTAAATACTAAACTTTTGGCTACTTTAATACACATATAAGGGAATTTCAAATAGAAGGAGACATTCTGTTCTATCACCTCATATGAAACATTTGATCTCAAATCCAAAATGCTGGAGTACAGAGACAAATGAAAAGGTTTAGCTTCACTGTCCAAATAAATATGTAGGGGAGTGTGTACACACAAAGTTAATGGCAGTCTCTCTATGTGAGTCATACAAGTGTGACTTGGGACAAATTCCACAAGTCCACGCAATTGCCATCTCCAAACATGAGGAACGCTCCCAGGCCCATGGTATTCACCATTGTGATGAGGGAGAACCCGGTAACCCAGGAAGTTGTGACCTTAATCAGGTAAACAGAGACGTACAACAGAACCAGCCCTGTAGGATACACAAACTGGTCTCATTTACAGTCAAATACAGTATATAGGCCTATAATACACTTAACCGTGAACATCATATAATTATGATGTACAATATACATGGCGTCTTGATATCTGATGCCTACCTGTGAAAGCCCCACATATATTCAAGAATAATAATGAGCCATTTTTGGGACCAACATATTTGTTTGCCAATCTAAATGGAACAAATGGAACGGATGACAGACACAATGCTAGCGAAAGATAATGGGTCCATACTTATAGAACATTAAAAAAAGTTTCAACTTAAACTTTTTCTCAGTCTCAAAATCTGCATCAGTCAATTCAAATCGTTGACATACAGTAGTTGCACGTGATAGAACGCCAATTGTTAGCTGTTCCCATTAGGTAACCTGGCATATTTATCCCTATGCTAACAACACCAGCTGGGCATTATTCCCGTGGCAAGTTCCGTATCAGCCAATCAAAGGTCTTAGACTTTATGTCAGGGGGAGTGGGTGCAAAATACGGCCCGCCGGGCACTTCAATCCGGCCAGCGAGACATAAAAAATATATATATATTTGTTTTACCCCAATTTCGTGGTATCCAATAGTTACAGTCTTGTCCCATTGCTGCGACTCCCATACGGACTCGGCAGAGGTGAAGGTCGAGAGCCGTGCGTCCTCCAAAACACGACCCACCCAAGCTGCACTGCTTCTTGACACAATGCCCGCTTAACCCAGCCATACCAATGTGTTGGAGGAAACACCGTACACCTGGCGACCGTGTCAGCGTGCATGCGCCCGGCCCGCCACAGGAGTCTCTAGAGCGCGATGGGACAAGGAAATCTCGGCCTGGCAAACCCTCTCCTAACCTGGAAGACGCTGGGCCAATTGTACACCGCCTCATGGGTCTCCCAGTCACAGCCAGCTATGACACAGCCTGGGATCGAACCCAGGTCTATAGTGATGCCTCAAGCACTGTAATGCAGTGCCCTAGACTGCAGCGCCCCTCGGGAGGGGACCAACAAACAATTGGTCCCCTAAAAAATGCATCCCTCCATTGAATTTCAAAATCCCGATGTGGCCCTCGAGACAAAAAGTTTGCCCACCCCTGCTTTTATATCCACAAACCAATGGCATTTCTTAAAATAGTTAAACTTGGCCACCAGAGGGATATTTTAAACCTCCAAATTCAAGGTTTAATTTTGTTCCGCTCTGGAATAAGTGTAGTGTGCCAATATTGCATGACATCTTTGACTAGGCTACAAGCTACTAACATTAGACAAAATTCAAAAGCCATGTTTTCACATACATGACAAAATCCCATGTTTTTACTTATCCGTTTCACAAACATCCATGTGCTTTTACAGAAAAAGATCAAGGAGGTCTATACATTTAAGTTTATCTTAAATTGCTAAATCTGCAATATGTAACTTTTTGGGCGACCCGACCAAATTAACATAGAAATGTGAGTTATAGACCTGTCACTCTGCTGTAGATCTGTTCCATGTGCACTATTTCTATGCTTCCTGTGCTTAAATTTCATTTTTGCTTCTTTAACATTCGGTTTTGTACACCAGTTTCAAACAGCAGAAAATACAGTATTTTTGGTTATGGAAAATATATTTCACAGCGGTTTAGATGGTACAATGATTCTTTACACTATACTTGCTTGTTTTGTCACATAAACTGAAATTAAGCAAACTTTTTGAATTTTAGCAACCAGGAAATGGCGGCGCGATTTCTGCATAGTGCATCGTCAAAAAAGTCGAAGAGCCTTATGGTTTTGTCAAATAGTTGTCATGTACCTCTATTACCATCGCTGCTAGATGGCACACACCGCTTAAGCAGTTAACTCAAAACAAACTTTTTTGTGAAGGAAAAAACAAAACTGCTCATTGCTGGTCCTTGATGCTCGATTAAAATTACGCAAATGTAATGAAGTGGATGATTATAATAATGCATATAAAAGTAGTGAGTGCATACATTTTCATACTTGTCCCACGTGGGAATTGAACACACAACCCTGTCACACCTGCTCCCTGTCCCTGCAGGAGGCCTTTTGCCTTTTAGTAGGCCATCATTGTAAATAAGAATTTGTTCTCAACTGGCTTGCCTAGATAATTAAAGGTTAAATAAATAAAAAATAAACATACCTGAATTGACCCTTTTATGCACTAACTCTCTTGCACTGACTCTATGTTACACACACTGGACTCTGCCCACACAATTGCACTGACACACACACACACACACACACACACACACACACAACATGCACGCACATGCATACTGATACTACACACACACTCACCACATACACTGCCGCTAGTCACTTTACCCCTACCTACAGTACCAGTCAAAAGTTTGGACACAACTACTCATTCAAGGGTTTTTCTTTATTTTACTATTTTCTACATTGTAGAATAATAGTGAAGACATCAGAACTATGAAATAACATATACGGAATCATGCAGTAACCAAAAAAGTGTTAAACAAATCAAAATATATTTTATATTTGAGATTCTTCAAAATAGCCACCCTTTGCCTTGATGACAGTGTATCTGAGCTTTAAAGGGTACATTTCTGGGTTGTGGTGTTTGTATAAGAAAGCCTTGTGATGATAATATTCTGGATTACAGTGTGTTAGTTGAGTTCAGAATTTGGTTGCTCTTTTTCAACTTGGAGAGCTAGGGGGAATCCCCCCAGTTCTGTCCTGCAGGCTAGGTTTGGGACATTTCTGTGCACACCTAGAATATTTTTGCCAGGTGTTTAAAATTTAGGTGGGGATTTTGCCCTATGATGTTATGACAGAGTCAAATAATTTTTGCCAAATTGTAATTGGAGGGTTAAATCTGTACAATGTTTTTCTAATTTCAAAATATTCCCTGTGTGCTTTATCTGTAAAATACTTTATGGACACGTCAAACCGCCCAGATGAATTTACGCAAACCAAGCACCAAGATAAGTATAGTTGGTGGTATGTTTCAAGGATGTTTCTCCTAGGGTGAAATGATATATACTCTCCTGAGATCTAGACTTTTGCTGAAAGATCATTACTTAGTTTTCTGGATAGTGTCCAGTCCTTAACATGTTTTTCTAGTGTCGTGGAAATTCTTACAAAGGGACACTCTAAGTCAATAATAAATTAATC
The DNA here is from genome assembly GCF_045679555.1 of Salvelinus alpinus. Taxonomy (NCBI): domain Eukaryota; kingdom Metazoa; phylum Chordata; class Actinopteri; order Salmoniformes; family Salmonidae; genus Salvelinus; species Salvelinus alpinus. The sequence continues at coordinate 20,590,165 of NC_092102.1, read as the reverse complement.
ATCGTTTATTGTCAGCGCACTGGAGAGGTTCCAACCAACTCAATGCACCATAGTACACGTCAATCAGGAGCTCTGCCTGGGCAGTCCCAACTCAATGCACCATAGTACACGTCAATCAGGAGCTCTGCCTGGGCAGTCCCAGCAGTTGTATTATATATGGCTATACAGACAAGTTATATTTGCATGATTTAGCATAATTAATTAATCATTACCGTTTTATTTCATCCATGTGACAGACCAATATTGGTTCATAACATGTGACAGACCAATACCTCACGAGGCTTCTATCTCTCTAAGCTGAAACCTTGAAACTGAGATATCTCTCAAAACAAGGTCTGGGCATACTGCCAAATTGCTGCTACTGATAGTGAGGATTTGTACAGTCAGTCACTTGTAAGAACACAGAAATTGGTTCATAGAACAGCACATGAATACAACACAGAAATGAGTTATAAGAATAGCACAAACACTTAAATTTCCCTTACACTACTAAGGACAGGCATTTTTTTAGCCCCTGTTCTGTTGGTGAAAAGATTACTAAGTCACGGCATATAAAACAAACTATATTCCTTTGTCTTCTAGGGTGAGTCCCGAAGATGTACACTGAACAAAAATATAAATGCAACATACAACAATGTTTAAGATTTTACTGAGTTACAGTTCATATAAGGAAATCAGTCAATTGAAATAAATTCAATCTATGGATTTCACTTGACTGGGAATACAGATATGCATCTGTTGGTCACAGATACCTTACAAAAAAGGTAGGGGTGTGGATCAGAAGACCAGTCAGTATCTGGTGTGACCACCATTTGCCTCATGCAGCGCAACACATCTCCTTCGCGTAGAGTTGGTCATGCTGTTGATTGTGTCCTGTCGAATGTTGTCCCACTCCACTTCAATGTCTGTGCGAAGTTGCTGGACATTGGCGGGAACTGGAACACGCTGTCGTACACGTAAATCCAGAGCATCCTAAACATGCTCAATGGGTGACATGTCTGGTGAGTATACAGGCCATGGAAGAACTGAGATATTTTCAGCTTCCAGAAATTCTGTACAGATCCTTGCGACATGGGGCCACGCATTACCATGCTGAAACATCAGGTGATGGCGGCGGTTGAATGGCACAACAATGAGCTTCGTTGTCCATAGCGTATGCCTGCCCATACCATAACCCCACCGCCACCATGAGGCACTCTGTTCACAACGTGGACTTCATCAAAACGCATCTGATCGGTACAGTTGAAACCGAGATATATTGGTGAAGAGCACACTTCTCCAGCATGCCAGTGGCCATCGTCAGTTACGACACCAAACTGCAGTTAGGTCAAGACAATAGTGAGAACGACAAGCACGCAGATGAGCTTCCCCGAGACGGTTTCTGACAGTTTGTGCAAAAATTCTTTGGTTGTGCAAACCCACAGCTTCATCAGCTATCCGGGTGGCTGGTCTCAGGCGATCCTGCAGGTGAAGAAGTCAGATGTGGAGGTCCACCACCCCCTCCCCCCGAACACCTGCCCTCACCATTGTTAACAGATCTGAGGGATAATGGTGGGGCGAAGGACACGGACTACTGTTCACCCCCGCCTCCCACTAGCACAGCAGATGGGAGGATGGGGCGACACAGTGTGTTAGCTAACTAGCTAGATTGCTAATTAGAGACACCGTGTGCTAGCTAACATGTTAGTTAACTAGATAGCACACGGTGTCGCCCCCGCCTCCTGTGTACCAGACTAGCTGGCTCAGCTAGCACAGTGTCCTTTGCTCCCGCTTACCAAACACCTGCCCTCGCTGTCGTTAACGGAACTGCGGGAAAACAGTGCCCGACCGGCGGGGACGAAGAACACCCTCTACCGGTGTACGGCTAGCTATTTACAGTTGTCGCTACCACCCCTTCTTCTATGGGGGTTTATCGGCAGCTGGCATCCAATGTTATTGTGCATCAACACCACCTATTGTAATGAAGCAGCCTCGCCTCCCGCCTGTCCTAACAAAAAACTGTAGCAATAGAAGTACAGAGGGGTTTCTGCAGATGCAGGAACGCCCCGGTTTGCAGGCGGCAATTGCACCCTTCTTCCCTAACTTTGACTCACCTCAAGCCGGAAGAAAACCTCTGCCAAAGACCAAAAAGAAATGTCACAACATATGCGCAAACTTTTGACTGGGAAGCATACGGTAAAAGTTTTATTTAACCTTTAACTTGGCAAGTCAGTTAAGAACAAATAATTTTTTACAATGGCGACCTACCCCGGCGAAACCCTAACGCTGGGCCAATTGTGCGCCACCCTATGGGACTCCCAATCACGGCCAGGTGTGATACAGCCTGGAATCAAACCAGGGTCTGTAGTGACACCTCTAGCACTGAGATGCAGTGCCGTCGACCACTGCGCCACTCGGGAGCCCAACTTACCTACACCAAAATCACACATCTGCAAAGAATAAATGATTAACCTCGACAGCAAGGCTACACAATGCAGGAAACAGTCCCCTCACTGGATTGTCATGCTGCCAATTTAAATAAAAACTCAGAAAAGTGTATTTCTATATCTGCACATTTGACCTCAAAAACACCCAACAATACAAGGGAGGGGAGTTCTCTGTAGTCTGTGCATAATCACATTGTCTGATCATACAATGAAATTGACATTTAGCAGCAGGTAAAAAAAAAATATATATATCACAACATAAACAAGAAATGGGCACTTCTACAGTGACTTTCACCCATTGAACAATATTTACACCACATGCCTCTGTGCAGTAAATGTACAAATTCAGACTGGTTACTAACTCTTAATAGCAATCTGGTCATGGGTACCTTACACCAACTTCTCTACTTCTGTAGGAGAGCCTTTATACTGTGAAAGGTCAAGGTTTTCACCCTCCAGCTACAAGTTTTCATGCCTCAATATAACCTACACGGCAGAGCTTCAGGTATCTTTCAAACACAGAAGGGAATGTAAACTCAGTCAACCATTTAAAAGAAACCCGTATTTCCATGTGTGTGTAATAATTTCATCCATCAGTAGACAGGTTAAGACCAGATGTCCAGAAGATAGACTTGCCATTTTAACCAATCAAATTACTGTAGATAACTGTTACCTAGCCTTTTCCACATGACCCAAACACTTACAAAAAAATAAAAATAGCATTTAGCCTATATTCCCCTCTGTCCTTTACATAGGAGCCTAATTTAGGTTTAAAAGGCCCAGTGCATTAAAACAAATATATATATTTCCTGTGTTCAATATACATATTTCTACAATTGAGGTTGAAATACTGTGAAATTTTGTATATATATATTCAGAACCGACCATGACACTCAAGTAAAAGTGATTCATACCAATTTCTCAGGTAATCAAATATAAACCAGTCATTTAAATGTGTGGTCTCTCAAAGTGTATATAAATGTGGGTACTCTTGAATGTTTAAATCAGTGTCTGTCACTTTTTTTTTTTTTTTTTTTTTTTTAAATACAGCCATATAGCATTTGCACACTCAATTAAGTCCTCTCATATATGCAACATGAAAAAAGTATTTATATACATGTTATTTTCCCGTTATCATCCAGTCTTTCACAGATTATAAATAGGAGAAAGGAAGTATGGTAGTCCATGTCACTGCTCGTCATTTCACTTGGGATCCTCAATAATGCCTTTGCTGAGGTCTGTCATTTTGGGGTATTTTACTTTCTTCTGGTCCAGCTCGTTCTGAGCCCATAACAGCAGCTTGAGTAGCTTGGCCAGCTTGGGCGTTGACTCCCTGTTCTCATAGTCCAACACAGCCTGGTTCACCTCACTCCACACCTGAAGAGCATTCAGAAGGGAAAGAATGGTGTGTCAATTACAGGAATACAGAACACCTATAAAGGAGACCCCTTTACAAATGCACATTAAGGCTATTAGTAAAATACGTGAAGTAAGATCTGCATCTCTTCAACTTCAGATGTGCACATTTTATTTTTACACTATCCTTACATTAGCCTTGGATGTGTTGTGGCCAAAGGCACATTCCTGATTCATGTGTGTGCAGCTAATAGCATACCATAAATACCTTAGTATTTAGAAAAACTAAATAAGGATAACTAAACAGGAGCATCTCATCCAAACCATGTTGCACACATGATCAACGCAAAGTGTTACAAAGCGTGTGGACATTTTGAAAACCTGTCATTTTCAATTTGTCCAGCAGCAAATGCTGTATACAGGCATTTTATTTATTTAACTAGGCAATTCAGTTAAGAACAAATTCTTCTTTACGATGACGGCCTACCCCAGACGACGCTGGGCCAAGTAAGGTAAGTCTTTTTACACTACAAAAATATGTAATGGAACTAGTATGTGTTGTCAAACTAGTGTAGTGTAAAGAGGCTCTAATAATACAATGATGCAGATTATAGACCAACCACACACACCTTCTGTCGCTGCATCATGTTAAGCAGGTCTCCAAAGGGCGACTCCTCTGGGGTATCGAAGGCAAGAAGAGCCAGCGTCCTCTCCATCTCTGTCAAGCACTCCCTGCTCTCCTCCCCCTGCTCTGCCAGCTGTGTCTGGGCAAACTCCAACGCAGACTCCGTCTCCCGCAGCCTGATTAACTCAATCAAGTGCTGTTGCTACAAAGAGGAAAAGGGGAAAGAAATGGAGCGGGATGACAGAAGTTAGTGTTTTGGTGTAGGCAATGGACATCCACATCGAGATGCTTATGATTTGGACAGGAGCTGGTCCCAAAACAGTCCACTGAGGGCATCCTTACCTGCAGGTGAAAGTACAGGTAGCGCTTGGTGTCAAGCAGTTCTGGGTGTAAGCGGTTGATGAGTGCGATGGCCTCCTGTATTTGCCCCTTTAGGATCATCTCTCTGATCTTTATCCTCTCATCCAGCGAGTCCAGGTCCACACTGGGCTCTATCCCAGACTCCATCCGGAACTTCTCAGCTGCCTCTTTAAACCCCTCTGCACAAACACAGACAAGAGTGAGACCATCAAAATCACAAGAACAATCAACCGGATATAGGATAGATCAAGGAAAAAGGTGAGTGATTCTGCAAGTAGAAACGAGCTGAAAAGCCAAAGACGTTTGGAGCAGAACAGTAAACTGGGATTGAGCGCAGCTCAGATTGGAGGTTGTTTTAGCAGCAAATGACAAAGTGTGAATGATGGTATACCTGTCACCAGGTAATTCATAATAAGCCGGTTCATGTCAGCCCTCTGTATTTGTACATTGTTCAGTTTGTCCATCCATTCGTCTTTCGTAATATCTTCAGGCTTTTCCATGTAACTCATCATTGGATCCTGCAAAATTTGAATATGAAAATAAATAAATGTGTTGTAGCAGGTATCTAGTTATTGCACTGACCTGCCGTTTATGTCAAGAGTGACTGAAGTAGTGTTTGAAAAACCAAAACAACGTTAGCTAGCTAGCATTGCTTTAAATTGTATTGCTAAAACAGTATAGAAAGACTGAAGTGAAATACAATTCAATTTCAAATTACTGTGCCGGTGGGCAGGATGTTTGGTCATTATGACGTGGGGCATGAGACAATATCTAAAAGGATCGTAATTAAAGCAAACTTTGTCACATGCACCGAATATAAAAAGGTGTAGACCTTACAGTGAAATGCAGTTAAGAAAAATAAGTGAAGTAAAAAATATAAGTAACATAGTTAAAGAGCAGCAGTAAAATAACCGTAGCAGGGCTATACACAGAGGGTACGGGTACAGAGTCAATGTGTGGGGGCACAGATTAGTCAAGGTAATATGTACATGTAGGTAGAGTTAACGTGACTATGCAAAGATAACCAGAGAGTAAAAGAGGGGTATAGAGGTCCTGGATGGCAGGAAGCTTGGCCCCAGTGGTGTACTGGGCCATACGCACTACCCTCTGTAGTGCCTTGCAGCAGAGCAGTTACCATAACCAGGCAGTGATGCAACCAGTCAAGATGCTCTCGATGGTGCAGCTGTAGAACCTTGAGGATCCATGCCCAATCTTTTCAGTCTCCTGAGGGGGAAATAGGCTTTGTCGTGCCCGCTGTACAACCGTCTTGGTGTGATTGGACTAGGGTTGCAAATTTTGGGGAATATTCAGAGGTGGAAACTTTGTGGGAATATATGAAAATTAATATTAAATACCATTTAAAATGTAGATTTTTTTGCATTGGATAAATTTACCATATCATATGGAGACAGAAACAAATCTTTAACCTTATAAGTAGGAATAATTGCAAATGATTAAATCCCAATAGATTTTTGTTGTTACAAACTGAACTTTAATTAAAGGAGTTGACTCTTCACATGGGATGATTTCACTGATCAACAAAAGGGAATATTGAATGATCATCGCATCTCCCAAAAAGGACATACATCTGTAAAATGATAGTCTAGAAACTAAAGCTTTGGTTGTCTTCCTCTCAGGCTTCCATGTCTCCTCCCTGGACGTCCTCAATGTCCACCTCTTGAACATCAGACTCTAGGGCCTCATCTTCACGGTCACTTTCCAACCTTGTTGAGGATGGCTCGTTGTCAGGCTCAAAAAGCCTCAGATTTGCCCGGATGGCCACAAATTTCTCAACCCTTGTATTGGTCATCCGGTTGCATGCTTTGGTGTGTGTGTTCCCAAACAAGGACCAGTTGTGCTCTGAGGCGGCTGATGTTAGTGGGATTTGGAGGATGATGGAGTCAACAGAGGAAAGAGCCTCAGACCCACAAAGTCCCTTCCACCAGGTGGCTGATGAGATATGTTGGCACAACTGCCATATGGCATCTCCAGCCCAAACCCTTGCTTGGAAGTATACTTCGCCAGACTGCCAAGAACCTTGTCCTCATCCAGGCCAAGGTGGCGAGACACGGTAGTGATGACACCATAGGCCTTGTTGATCTCTGCACCGGACAGGATGCTCTTGCCAGCATACTTGGGGTCCAACATGTACACTGTGGCGTGTATGGGCTTCAGGCAGAAGTCTTCACGCTTTTTGATGCATTTCAGAACTGCAGTTTCTACTGCTTGGAACAACAGTGAAGTGGGCAGGACAGTACAGATATCTTCTCTTACATCTGCAAGCAGTCTGAACATTAGACAGGATGGAATTGTCTCCCTCAATCCGTGCAATGGCTACTGCTTTAGGTTTCAGGAGTTTCAGGCTGCTTACCACTCTCTCCCCAAATACATCCAGGAGGATCCTCCTGATGGGGCTTGTCCATATCAGCAGACTGGGATATGGCCATTTCTTGGAGAATCCTTCCCCTCCAGGAGACTGTCAAACATAACACCACCCCAATGGGTGTTGCTGGGCAGCTTCAATGTGGTGCTCTTACTCTTCTCACTTTACTTGGTGAGGTAGATTGCTGCTATAACTTGACCCTTCACATACCTAACCATTTCCTTGGCTCTCTTGTAGAGTGTATCCATTGTTTTCAGTGCCATGATGTCCTTGAGGAGCAGATTCAATGCATGAGCAGCACAGTCAATGGGTGTGCTGTGAGGGTAGGACTCCTCCACTTTAGACCAAGCAGCCTTCATGTTCACAGCATTGTCTGTCACCAGTGCAAATACCTTCTGTGGTCCAAGGTCATTGATGACTGCAGTCAAGCCATCTGCAATGTAGAGACCAGTGTCTGTTGTCCCTTGTGTAATACTGGTTGAGGGGTGGAGATGTCTTTAATTATTCCTTGCCCCGCGAATATTCGACCACCCATCAGAGATGATTGCAATAGTCTGCTTTCTCTATGATTTGCTTGACCTTCACTTGAACTCTGAACTCTGCATTCAGCAAATGAGTAGATAAAGCATGTCCGGTTGGAGCGGTGTATGCTGGGCGAAGAACATTCAGAAATCTCTTCCAATACACACTGCCTGTGAGCAGAGGTGAACCAGTTGCATACACAGCTCAAGCCAGACATTCAACAGCATCTCTGACTACGTTCCTCCATTGAGTCAAAAGAAACTTCTGATTCCAGGAGGACCATGAGCTGTTGCTATCGATAAGGTGTCTGATTCATCATTTTCACCTCTAATAGAAGAGGTACTTTTGTCAGAGGTTGCTTGTTGTGAGCGTTGAGGGAACTTTATGCACTTGCCCAGATGATTCTGCATCTTTGTTGTATTCTTCACATATGATTTGGACACAGTATTTGCAAATGTACACAGCTTTTCCTTCTACATTAGCTGCAGTGAAATGTCTCCACACATCAGATAGTGCCCGTGGCATTTTCCTGTAAACATTAGGAGAAATGTTAGGAGAATTAGGAGAAAAAAAACATTTGTAAAACATTTGAAATACAATTCCATGTACAAATAAATAATTAAGGAGTTACATTAAACAACCCCTTTGTAAGATAAATGTTTTAAAATGAAATGTGTGGAAACAGGTGAATTTACACTCAGTTAGCAGGCTCAAGCAAGCTAAAACCCACATGGTAGCAAAAACTAACCAGCAGAAATTGTTAACAAGTTAGAAAATATTTAAACACACATTGCTGTAGGCTACTATTTACTAGTTTACAAAAAAATTATGTCATAAAATATATTCACCCCACCCAGTATTGTAATCACAACATACCAGAAAGCATGTAGTCCTTGGCTCAGACAGTGTGGTGGTGTGCTCAATAGCATCTCATTAGTGTGGAAGCTCTTGAGAATCAGCTGTACACGTGATGGAATGCACTGTGCATGCAGATGGTTGCAATTCCATTGAATTGGGGATAGTTTAACCAAAATATGCCACAAGACCTAGAATTGCCTTGTGTATCCCACAAAAAAAGTTGTTATAAGCCAACCTTTTTGATGAATTTAAGCAAAATTCCCAGGCTTAACTTCACATGGAAATTTCCCGGAAAGTTTCCAACCCTTTGCAACCCTAGTTTGGACCATGATAGTTTGTTTTTGATGTGGACACCAAGGAACTTGAAACGCTCAACCTGCTCCACTACAGCCCCGTCAGTGAGAATGGGGGTGTGCTTGGTCCTCCTTTTCCTGTAGTCCACAATCATCTCCTTTGTCTTAAATCACATTGAGGGAGAGATTGTTGTTCTGGCACCACACAGCCAGGTCTCCCTTTAGGCGGTCTCATCGTCGTGAGTGATCAGGCCTACCACTTGTGTCATCAGCAAACTTAATGGTGGTGTTGGAGTCGTGCCTGGCCATGCAGTCATGGGTCAACAGGGAGTACAGGAGGGGCCCCCCCATGTTGAGGATCAGCGTGGCAAATGTGTTGTTACCTACCCTTACCACCTGGGGGAAGCCCATCAGGATGTCCAGGATCCAGTTGCAGAAGGTGGTGTTTAGTCCCAGGGTTCTTAGCTTAGTGAGGAGCTTTGAGGGTACTATGGTGTTGAAAGCTGAGCTGTAGTCAATTAAACAGACTTTGCAAACGTGGGTCTGTTGTAGACTCACTTTCTCTTCTTACCTCATGTCAAAATAAAAGTAATGTACGTACGCCATACGTGGACAAAAAAAAAGTCATAATTTATGGGGGACTTTTACATTGACAGAAGGTAAGCAGAAGGGAAGTGGATCTACAACAGACCCACCTTTGGTAAGTCCATTTAAGGCTAGGCACCACACCATTTTCTCTTAATCATATCACAATCAACTTTTACCAGTTGAATGTAGACAAATTAAATAAAAATTTGTATTACGATTTCTGAAATATTTTATATACAAAAATATGCAAATGAGGTGATGTCTCATTAAATCTGTGCATGTTTGCATACCAGACAACAACAAAAATTCTAGACACTGGATGAAGTTAGCCTAAATATTTTTGTTTCATTTTGTGAAAAAACACTCTAGGACCAGACTTGTCCATTACAGATTGTGGATAAATACTTGTTTCATCTTTCTATCTGTAAAACACTGAAGACATGTATGTAAAATGCATTATTGGCAAATAAAATGTTATCTACAATAGATAATGTACAGCATATCAACAATTCCCCCTGGGCAAGTCTGGAGAATATAGCTAAAGAAAACCACACAAATGTTGGTGAATGCAGATGTTTCTGAAGCTAAGAAAAATGTGTTGGGGTGTGGGAAGAGTCTGACTTCCGAGAACAGGCAGTTAAAGACAAGTAAACTGAATTAAGACGACCAAACGCCAAAGGCCTGTTTAGACCCAATCACCATCTCTTCAAAGTGAGTTATTAAATGTAGTCCAGTTTGTAACTCTACGAAATGGACATTGAAATTGTGTAATTCAATGTAGCTAGTAAGCTTGGAAATTATTGATGACCATTTTAAAAAGTGGTTAAAATATATTTTAATATTTTAATATTTTAATTAGCTAATATGACAAACTAAAGAAAATATATTTATGAAATTATTTAAAAATTGCTTACTTTTTGAAAATACTCATTAATGGACAAAAATACCCAACAAATAGATAGATGCAAAAATTTCATTTTAGCCTGTGGTGCCTGGCATTAATAATACAATCCTTTAGATATGTTGTCTCAAATTCCCCCGTCATAATGGCCAACCCTCCACTCACAGCACAGTAACGTTAAATACAATTCCATTTCAACTTAGCTTCTGACTTCCCACGGCGGTTTTGTGCAACCCAATATAATTGAAAGCAGCGATTGTGTATGTAAATACGCCAGCAAAACACCTACCTGAAATGACTTGTTGTGTTGTTTGCTAATGTTAAGCTAGCAAGCTGCTTGTTGGTGCATCACCCACCAACGTGTAATTTTAACATCCGAAAGCTCAATTTGACACATGAACGAAAAGTACAATACAATAAATAATAACAATCATTATCTATATGAAATATAATAGACAGCTTTATTGTAAAATGACATACAGCTACCTACCTGTAACAATCTTTCGACTTCGGCAACAGCCGTGTAGTTGCTTCACGCTCTCTCGCGAGAGCCAAACCTGATTTGTGGGAACAAGAACTACGATTGGTCAGTGGAATGATGGCATGGTTACTTTATACCTCAGTGGGTTACCAGGAACAGTAGCAATGGTGGGGTCTGTTCAGAAGGATTCAACGTTACAAAATGGTCAGATAGAAATGCATTTTGTAGAACAGATGTTCCGTCTTGTAGAATTGGGCTGCAAGGTTCTAAAAGTTTCACCTCATTGAATATTTAAGTGATAATGCCCTCGAAGACGGTGTTTGGAGGATATATTGGCACGGGTGTTGTTCATTCAGGATTAGACCCACCCGTTGGAAAAACGTGCCAATATATCCCCCAAACACCGCCTTCGAGGGCATTATCACTTTTTTCATCCTTCCACAAGATATAGTCCCTACACAAATCTATGGTTGCTAGAGATGCCCATCCCTTGCTTGCTAACTAGCCAACTACGGCTAATTTACAGTCACGTCAAAAAGTGCAGCCAGAATAACAGCAAAGTAACTGCATTTGTATTTGTTTAAGCTGTTTTCTAGTTACATTTATTTGGACACATCCATAACAATAAGCTGACGAAGCGCGATTTCGCTTGGCATAGAAAATGTGCTCACTCGTCAGGACACTGTTGTTCAGAGGAGCTAGGCAATATAACACAGCTACAGTAACACAATCACTTCAAACGGAAGCTGGAAAGACTGCAAATGAGCTGCGTTTCGTTTTGACTTTTTCAATTGACATTGTTTTGTATATATCCATAAAAATGATGCCAGCTGAATCATGATTTCGACTGGCTGAGAAACGCTGCCTGCCTGTCTATCTCGTCCCGACTCACGACAAGTTCATTACTTTGGGACAGCAGGAGATCGAATTTTAATATTGAAACAATGTTGCAAATGTCGGAAAAACAGACAGCACTGTTTATACAAATCTTGTTCATTCAAGATTAGACCCACCAGTTGTATAAAAGGGTTTATACTCGTTTATACCTGAATGCTGATTGGTTAAAACCGCATTCCAGCCGCGTCTATTCCACAAATTGCCACCGGCTAAATCTATTACATTAAAATGCCTATTTACTCTGTTCCATCTGACTGCGCAATCCATTGTCTCATCAGCCCAGCCAAGCAATTTATAAACTGGATCTCCACTATAAACAAAACATCTAGACATTATCTCACATTTCTTTTAGACTAACATTTAGTTTTCAACAGTGGACATTTAAGACCCCTGACAACATATCTTCCAAACACCAGCTTCTCTGGCATTATCATTTAAGTGTAACTCGAAAGTCTATTCTGTGGATTAAGGCAAAGTGAAAATTACATAAAGTAATGTATTGGGTTTTAGGGTTTACCCCTCTTTGAGTAATGTAGAAATGAACATGCCTTTTTGAAAATGCAAAGTGAAACTGAAATTACAAAAGTGTAAATGGTTTTGGAATGGGATTTTTTTTCTCCATCAGTCTAGATTTATTGTGCCTAATGAAATGTGATACGTTTTCAAAATTTCATATTTAAAAAGAACATGGTGAAGTTAATAATTGGTGGGTGTGTAAAGTTATTAGAGACTTGCTGTAAGGGACATAGATCACACTTTTGAATGTAAAATATGTGCTCACTGCTCAATATTCATTGTTGGCGGTCAAAATATAAAATTACACATTTTAATGCCGGTGATAAACATTTATGTTGTCTTTGCTGATGTTATTTTCAATTTGATCGTTTTATCCCTCCTTTTACAGTGACCCTCTGGAGGAAAACTCTCTGAGGAGGTCTCTGGTTGAGAATCACATAGGCTGTATTACTTACTACACTTAACAAAAATTTAAATACAACATGCAACAATTTTAAAGATTTTAATGAGTTACAGGTCATATAAGGAAATCAGTCAATTGAAATAAATTCATTAGGCCCTAATCTATGGATTTCACATGACTGGGAATACAGATATGAATCTGTTGGTTACAGACACCTGTGGGGGCGTGGATCAGAAAACCAGTCAGTATCTGGTGTGACCACCATTTGGCTCATGCAGCGCAACACATATCCTTCACTTAGAGTTAATTAGGCTGTTGATTGTGGCTTGTGGAATGTTGTCACACTCCTCTTCAATGGCTGTGCAAAATTGCTGGACATTTGCGGGAACTGGAACACACCAGTGGCGATTTTAGCATGTAAATCTTGGTGGGATTTTTTTTTTTTAAGTGTGATGCATGCCAACAAAGCCACTACACGACACAACACTAAACAATACATGAATTGCACTATAACAGTGACAAACGGTGCCCAAAAACTGTTAGGGCCTACATAAAGCTGTCCCAACAGCAGTCCCAACATCTTACCACTGCTACACCTGGCTATCAGCAGAGCCTTGTCTGGCAGCGAAACAGTTAATTCAGCCTCATTTACTGCTTTAAAAAAAAACATTGCTGATATGGCTGACTTGCTTAAACAAATGTGGTTTCTAATGACGAGCGAGCTAGGACGGAGGTATATAACTACTTGTTCAGCACTTTTGAAATGTACAGCGACAGAATTCAGAACATGTGCCGTTCTTACAGTGTTCTCCTTGTACACCAAGTCAGAACCGTAGGATAAATTAAGGGGGCATATAAGCAGACAATGAAAGCTCTTACAATATTCAATGATTGCACCACCAAGTCAGAACAGTATTCAAAATTAAGAGGGGTAAATAGACCAAATTATTAGGGTGAGACACATGGGCTACTAACATCTTACTACACAACATACACTTAGTATTACTTTCTTAGCTACAGTATACATATCTCCCTGGCATATTACATAATTTATGCAGCATACAATACATCTTTAGACTCACCGTGTTGTGCTGTGCTCACTTGAACAGGAAGGTTGCGTGGCGGTCCTTCGTGGGCAAATTTTGTCATCAAAGTCTGACATTCTCTGGATTTATGATGCTTTCAAAACACCTGGGAACTCTGAAAAAAATAAGGTTGAATCATGATGACGTCATTGATCTTCAGGTTGTAGCTCTAGAAAGAGGCCGGATTTACAATTCCGAGTTGGATGACCGTTCAAAAAGTATTTTCCCAGTCGGAGCTTGTTTATTCCCGACTTCCCAGTTGTCTTGAGCTCACTGAAGTCTAGTTATCGCAGTTCCGAGTTAACAGTTGTTTTGAGCGCGGCACAAATTGTGCTTGATTGACAGCATGGCCAATGTTGAATGTTTATCATTTTAAACTTGGAAAAGAGCCCCTTAATCACAGATTTGGAACCACACAGCCACTCCACTGAATAGCAGGCTAGTGATTGTTTTGCAATGCTTGCAGTTAGCCACTGTCACTGATTTCTTCCAACTTGTTGTGTAATGTTTATGTCCAATGGCCAATGGCCAATGAGCACCGATACATTTTATCTATAATTTCTCTTCCTTATTTATCTTCATATGACAAGGATTAAAGAGGATTTGACAGTAGATTGTTGACTTGATTCATGATGATGACTGCTAGCTAAGATTTTGAAAGTATGATGTTGACATGATCAGTCCAATCAAAGCTACTGTACATATAATGTGATTTGACATCATTTTATCTGTGGCCAATGACCTTGAGCCTTCTTGGATGGGTACTTCTAATGTAACTCTATGGCAGTACCCAAGGGGCTAGAATTTTCTAGCTCTACCCTTAGACTTGGTGGTGATGTAGTGTCCCCATGAGTGACAGAACACTGAGCCAATCACGGTGCAATGCTCCATATTTTCTGCTGGCTTGCCCCACCACCACAGAAAGCACTGAGCTAGGCTGAAACACCTGCATTTTGGAGCTACCTTACTCAAGAAACAAAAAAGAGACCATGTTTGTATGTGGCTTTATTAACTCAATGATATTTATTTTTTTACATTGTTTGCAAACTGATATTTGACACGTACTAATGCCAAAATAATATCCAAAACAGGCAAAAAATGCGGTCCCCACCTGCCCTGAATAACAGGTCGCCACTGGAACACACTGTCGTACATGTCGGTCCAGAGCATCGCAACATGCTCAATGGGTGACATGTCTGGTGAGTATGCAGACCATGGAAGAACTGGGACATTTTCATCTTCCAGAAATGGTGTACAGATCCTTGCGACATGGGGCAGTGCATTATCATGCTGAAACATAAGGTGATGGCGGTGGATGAATGGCACGACAATGCGCCTCAGGATCTCATCACAGTATCTCTGTGCATTCAAATGGCCATTGATCAAATGCAATTGAGTTCATTGTCCGTAGCTTATTCCTGCACATACCATAACCCCATCGCCACCATGGGGAGCTTTGTTCACAACGTTGAAATCAGCAAATCTCTCACCCACACGACGCCATACACACTGTCTGTACAGTTGAAACCGGGATTAATCCGTGAAGAGCACAGTTCTCCAGTGTGCCAGTGGCCATCGAAGGTGAGCATTTGCACACTGAAGCCGGTTACGACGCCGAAATGCAGTCAGGTCAAGACACTGGTGAGAACGACGAGCACACAGATGAGCTTCCCTGAGACGGTTTCTGACAGTTTGTGCAGAAATTCTTCTTTTGTGCAAACCCACACTTTCATCAGCTGTCCGGGTGGCTGATCTCAGGTGAAGAAGCCGGATGTGGAGGTCCTGGGCTGTCTTGGTTACACGTGGTCTGCAGTTGTGAGGCCGGTTGGACATCCTGCCAAATTCTTTAAAATGATTTAGGAGGCGATTTATGGTCGAGAAATTAACATTAAATTCTCTAGCAACCGCTCTAGTGGACATTCCTGCGGTCTGCATGCCAATTGCCCGCTCCCTCAAAACTTAAGAAATCTGTGGCATTGTGTTGTGTGACAAAACTGCACATTTTAGAAATGCCTTTTATTGTCCCCAGTACAAGGTGCACCTATGTAATGATCATGCTGTTTAATCAGATTCTTGATATGCCACACCTGACTGGTGGATGGATTATCTTGGCAAATGAGAAATGCTCACGAACAGGGAATGTAAACAAATTTGTGCAGAAATGTAGAGAAATACGTTTTTTGTGTTTATGGAACATTTCTGGTATATTTTATATCAGCTCATGAAACATGGGACCAACACTTTACATGTTCCGTTTATATTTTAGTTTTTCTTCAAAATGACTTCAAGATCAAAATACTTTATCACGTTGTAGTTAGTTATGTTTATTTCCTATTACTGACCAGGACGATGGGCACCCAAATATGTCGTTCTGCCCCTGAACAAGGCAGTTAACGCACTGTTCCTAGGCCGTCATTGTGAATAATAATTTGTTCTTAACTGACTTGCCTAGTTAAATAAAGGTTAAATAAATAAAAATAAAAAATACACTTCAGTCCCCATCAATGAGTGTGCGCACGTCGATTGGGGGTTTGGTCGGGGGGCGGTAGGCGGGGACAATATACTGCAGCTGTCCATGGTTGGGTTTGGTGGGTGCGCGCGGTTCTCTGGGATGCGACCATAATCACAAACCGTTATTATATCGCTCTGGATCATTTCCCTATACAGTTCATCAAAACCAACTACAAGAGGTAAGCATTCTCATGGATGTGGATTGTTTATTTTTTTTGTACCCATTTTCTCTTTGCCCTTGAAAATTACTGCTGATTTGAGCGAGTTCTGTCTTACATCTAGAGAAGGCCAGCAAGCAAACCAACATGGATGCTGCGCAGTCCTGCTGGTGATGCAGCTACAGAGATTAACTGCACCAAGCATCGCATTTACAGATTCAAAATAATCCTGAATATGTATTATATTCTTTCTTTGTCCTTATGGCAAACGGACATTCCATGAATGATGGTCATGTATTCAATTCATTTAACCAGCGTCAAAGCGTACGGGTTTTTACATTTTGCAAACGTCGATTTGTGTGAAAATGAGTCATTTGATCAGTCTTTGTGACATGGTTTATGAATGGTACCAGCTAGTTCGGCTGGAGGTTGAAGATACAGTAGTTTATTTCGGTTGGGCGTTGAAGATTATTTTACGACTAGTCCGCCATCTCAATAAATCTAGTTTATGTTGCCGGCTGCTTCCTCAATAAATCGAGTCTATGTGGCTGGCTGCTTCCTCAACAAATCTAGTCTATGTGGCTGGCTGCTTCCTCAACAAATCTAGTCTATGTTGCCGGCTGCTTCCTCAATAAATCTAGTCTATGTTGCCGGCTGCTTCCTCAATAAACCTAGTCTATGTGGCCGGCTGCTTCCTCAATAAACCTAGTCTATGTGGCCGGCTGCTTCCTCAATAAACCTAGTCTATGTGGCCGGCTGCTTCCTCAATAAACCTAGTCTATGTGGCGGCTGCTTCCTCAATAAACCTAGTCTATGTGGCGGCTGCTTCCTCAATAAACCTAGTCTATGTGGCGGCTGCTTCCTCAATAAACCTAGTCTATGTGGCCGGCTGCTTCCTCAATAAACCTAGTCTATGTGGCGGCTGCTTCCTCAATGAATCTAGTGTATGTGGCCAGCTGCTTCCTCAAAGAATCTAGTGTATGTGGCCGGCTGCTTCCTTGGATGTAAATAATGATTCTCACTCCCCAGGACCACCTACATTAAGTCTCAACATTTCCGATATTACTTTAAATTGAGCATCCGATTGAGTACATTATTTGAACTGTCTTCGTTTTTTATTCAGTGATAGGCCTATGATGGAAAATGCTCAAGATGAAGCATTTTGGCCTTAACCTCAAGGGCCTTCTGCAGTGATGGTTTCTTAATGCTATAGGCCCTTGAGGTTCTCTGGATACTACTGTATATGCCCTTGTGCTGTCTGAAGCTATTAGTATCTTCGTGTTTGAAACATCTTCCGACTGCGCAAGGTGATTTGTTAACTTCATACTGATTTCCTATTGCAACAATTGACACTGACAGAGTAGCTAGTTTGAAAAAAGACCCCTAGAGCACACATTGCAATTAAAGATAGTGATTTGCGTGAGACCTCAGCTCCAAATTTGACAACAGATTGACTGAAAATGACAACAAGTGAATTTGTTATTGACTTAGTAATAGCTACAGGAATCTGGCATTTGTAGACCTATTCTAAATACAAACCCAAGATAATTTAACAGTATGTGACTAAATTGTCTCATCTGTTGTTGGAGGGAGAGGGCATCTAGGGTTACAGGCAGATTATTTACTCTGCTCTCCTTTTACATGGTAGGCCTACTGGAGTCAGGGAAACCCTGCTGACAGTGCACCAATTTGGAGTGGCGGTAGAAATAAGGTGTCCAATAGATTCCTGGAGTGTGGGAGTATTTAGTGAATTTGGAGCAGAATTGCACATGCACTGTATTTGTGAGAATGAAAAATAACACTGCTTTAGTCAACACACGGGGTGCTATAGGCTGAATAATAGAATAGCCATGACTCATTTATAAATAAACAGGTGCATTGCTTCCTTTTCTCTGTGTTCAGATTGTGAAGGACGTGAGGCATCATGGCAGCTCATGAACAGGCGAGGCAGCGCTCACTCTCCACCTCTGGTGAATCACTCTACATTGTGCTTGGCATTGACAAGCTAGCCACTCCCGACGATATCAAGAAATCCTACAGGTCAGTCAGAGAGGCACAGACACTTACTGTAGTAGTCATACTAATACTCATAAGTAACAAAAAAAGACAAATTCACAGTGCATTCGGAAATTATTCAGATCCCTTGACTTTTTCCAAATGTTCTTACAGCCTTATTCTAAAATTGATTAAATTGTTTCCCCCCCCCTCATCAATCTACACCCAGTACCGCATAATGACAGAGCAAAAGCAGGTTTTTAGAAATGTATACAAATTTATAAAAAATTAAAAACTGAAAAATCAAATTTACATAAGTATTCAGACCCATTACTCTGTACATTGTTGAAGCACCTTTGGCGGCGATTACAGCCTTGAGTCTTCTTGGGTATGACGCTACAAGGTTGGCACACCTGTATTTGGGGAGTTTCTACCATTCTTCTCTGCAGATCCTCTCAAGCTCTATCAGGTTGGATGGGGAGCATCGCTGCACAGCTATTTTTAGGTCTCTCCAGAGATGTTCGAACAGGTTCAAGTCTGGGCTCTGGCTGGGCCACTCAAGGACATTCAGAGACTTGTCTTGAAGCCACTCCTGCGTTGTCTTGGCTGTGTGTTTAGGGTCGTTGTCCTGTTGGAAGGTGAACCTTCACCCCAGTCTAAGGTCCTGAGCGCTCTGGAGCAGGTTTTCATCAAGGATCTCTCTGTACTTTGAATCATGTTTCTCATGGTCAGAGTCCTTTAGGTGCCTCTTGGCAAAGTCTAAGCGGGCTGTTGTGCCTTTTACTGAGGAGTGGCTTCCGTCTGGCCACTCTACCAGAAAGGCCTGATTGGTGGAGTGCTGCAGAGATGGTTCCCCTTCTGGAAGGTTCTCCCATTTACACAGAGGAACTTTGGAGCTCTGTCAGAGTGACCATCGGGTTCTTGGTCACCTCCCTGACCAAGACCTTTTCCCCCGATTGCTCAGTTTGGCCGGGTGGTCTGCTCTAGGACGAGTCTTGGTGGTTCCAAGCTTCTTCCATTTAAGAATGATGGAGGAGCTGTGTTCTTGGGGATCTTCAATGTTGCATACATTTTTTGGTACCCTTCCCTAGATCTGTGCCTCGACACAATCCTGTCTCAGAGTTCTATGGACAATTCCTTCAACCTCATGGCTTGGTTTTTGCTCTGACATGCACTGTCAACTGTGGGACCTTATATAGACAGGTGTGTGCCTTTCCAAATCATGTCCAATCAATTGAATTTACCACAGGTGGACTCCAATCAAGTTGTAGAAACGATGATCAATGGAAACAGGATGCACTTGTGCTCAATTTCGAATCTCATAACAAAGGGTCTGAATACTTATGTAAATGTTTTTGTTTTGCAAAAATTTATAAAAACACGTTTTTGCTTTCTCATTATGGGGTATTGTGTGTAGATTGATGAGTTTTATTTAATACATTTTAGAATAGGGCTTTGACGTAGCAAAATTTGGGAAAAGTCAAGTGTCTGAATACTTTCCAAATGCACTGTATGTTGTCTTTATTGGTAGGTTTTAATTCTCACTATTTTGTGTTCTTAGAAAACTTGCGTTGAAATTCCACCCTGATAAGAACCCAGATAACCCAGAAGCTTCTGACAAGTTTAAGGAGATCAACAATGCCCATGCCATTCTGAACGACCCCACCAAGCGGAACATCTATGACAAGTACGGCTCCCTGGGACTGTACGTGGCTGAGCAGTTTGGCGAGGAGAATGTGAACACCTACTTTGTTCTGTCCAGCTGGTGGGCTAAGGTGAGACTGTGAGGGGCCATGGGGAGGTGGGGACGTGAAGGGTTGACATGTAGAGTGGACTTAGGGTCAAATATAACACTATATTTTATAACACAAACCCTATAAAAAGAAAGCCTCTCTAACCCTGTTGGCTATTGTTATTGTTTTTTCTTCTTGATATCTCTGTCTCTCTCACACACACCACCTTGTTTTCCCTCTGCAGGCGTTGTTTGTGTTCTGTGGCCTAGCCACTGGCTGCTACTTCTGCTGTTGTCTGTGTTGTTGCTGTAACTGCTGCTGTGGGAAGTGTAAACCACGGCCCCCAGAGGGCCAGGAGCCCGACTTCTATGTGTCCCCTGAGGACCTGGAGGCCCAGATGCAGTCTGACGAGAGAGGTGAGATCGACTGCTTATTGTGTAAGAAACATGTTTCTGCATGAACACAAATCACATAACTTTACCAGAAGTTTGCAACCCTATCACTAACACTTGACTTGTCTCAATTGCATTGTAATTTACTATCACTGACCTTTTATATCTTACCGTATGTGTGCTTGTGTAACGCTCTCTCTCTGACAGAGGGTGGCGGTGAAGCCATCTTGGTGCAGCCATCAGCGACAGAGACCACCCAGCTGACGTCAGATGGTCACCATTCCTCCTACCAGACCGACATGGGCTTCAACTAAACCCCATCCCTATCCTGGCCTGTGGCCCTGCCTGCTACCCTGCTCCACCTTAAAAGGATGATTAGGGCAATCTGTTTTAACTTCACTAAGAGCGCCATGTCCTGGAGAGGAGCTGGAGGAGCGAGCTTGGCCTACATACAAAACTCTTGAAGACCCCCCCCATTTCCACCCTCTCCAGAGTGGTCCACTCCCGCCTCTATGTAGGAAGAAAGAGAAAGAAATTGTATGCTTCCTTCCCTTTTGTTCTTTTGTATTCTTTGGCCTTTGACCTCACAATCCTCCATCCCCACAGTCCCCTTTCCATATTCAGTGTGATGGTGTAGCATGCACTGAGAAAAAAAATCATTGTTTTCATTTGTTTTATTTTGTTGAATGTGACATTTGTTGTGTTTTCAGAATTCTGTTGGAGCATAGGTATGTGCAATACGTACAGTACCAGTCAAAAGTTTGGACACACCTACTTATTCAAGGGTTTTTCTTTATTTTGACTATTCTCTACATTGTAGAATAATAGTGAAGACATTAAAACTGAAATAACACATATGGAATCATGTAGTAACCAAAAAAGTGTTAAACAAATCCAAATCTATTTTATGCCCACCCTATGCCTTGATGACAGCTTTGCACACTCTTGGCATTCTCTCAACCGTCACAGGAAAGGAAGACCCAGAGTTCCCTCTGCTGCAGAGGACATGTTCATTAGAATAACTACACCTCAGATTGCAGCCCAAATAAATGCTTCGCAGAGTTCAAGTAACAGACACATCTTAACATCAACTGTTGAGAGGAGACTGTGTGAATCAGGCTTTCATGGTCGAATTGCTGCAAAGAAACCACTACTAAAGGACACCAATAATAATAAGAAGAGACTTGCTTGGGCCAAGAAACATGAGCAATGGACATTAGACCGGTGGAAATCTGTCCTTTGGTCTTATACGTCCAAATTTGTGATTTTTTGTTCCAACCACTGTGTCTTTTTGAGATGCGGGTTAGGTGAACGGATGATCTCTGCATGTGTGGTTCCCACCGTGAAGCATGGAGAAGGAGGTGTGATGGTGTGGGGGTGCTTTTCTGGTGACACTGTGATTTATTTAGAATTCAAGACATACTTAACCAGCATGGCTACCACAGCATTCTGCAGCGATATGCCTTCCCATTTGGTTTGCGCTTAGTGGGACTATCATTTGTTTTTCAACAGGACAATGACCCAACACACCTCCAGGCTGTGTAAGGGATATTTGACCAAGAAGGAGAGTGATGGAGTCCTGCATCAGATGACTTGTATCAGATGACCTGGCCTCCACAATCACCCGACCTCAACCCAGTTGAGATGGTCTGGGATGAGATGAACCACAGAGTGAAGGAAAAGCAGCCAACAAGTGCTCAGCATATGTGGGAACTCCTTCAAGACTGTTGGAAAAGCATTAATCATGAAGCTGGTTGAGAGAATGCCAAGAGTATGCAAAGCTGTCATCAAGGCAAAGGGTGGCTACTTTGAAGAATCTCAAATATAACATATTTTGATTTGTTTAACACTTTTCTGGTTACTACATGATTCCATGTGTTATTTCATAGTTTTGATGTCTTCACTATTATTCTACACTGTAGAAAATAGTAAAAATAAAGAAAAACCCTTGAAAGAGTAGGCGTGTCCAAACTGTTGGCTAGTACTGTATTTGTGAGTGTGATTCCTTTGGGGTACAGTTTACTTGATGTTTTTTGCTCACTGATAAGAGAGGCTCGGCTCAGGGAGATCTGGATAGTGAGGTGTTTTGCTGTTCATTGTCTTTGCTTCATGCTGGAGTATTCATTAAACATCCAAGGTTTGAGCTACACAATGCTCAGTTTGGAATTGCCATCAGCTGATGCCAGTTATAAACATACAGCTCCTTTCCTTCATCCACTTTTAAACCCATCGATTTGGACTCCTGTTTACCTGTGTTTGTGCCCTTCCAATTGCATTGTGGTTATGTTGCCCTGAGACCTGTGCATGTAGAAGGGGCGTGGGGATTTACGACGGCAATATCATGAAATGTTGATGATGACGTCATTGTTTTCTTAACATTTGGTGGATCTTGGCTTTTCCGTTATCTGACTTGGCTTACTTTGGTCTCTTGTTTTGTGTAGGAAGTATTGTTTTGTCCTGCCCCTGAAACCTGAATTGAATGCTTGTAATCTTGCCTCTAACTTCCCTGCATTGAAGAACTGACTAACACCAGAAGATAAATATGATACATATAGGTTTGTTTACACATGTGAATATTTTGTGTAGTTTTACTTGCCACTGTGCCACCCACAGTCCCGTTGGATTGCTTGGACGAGTGCATCCCAGACATCTCTGAGCAACACTTCTTCTCTGCACATTTCAATGGATGTTCTCGATATCCAGTTATTTAATACGTTTTACCAGTGCTTTCTGTTCTTGTGGTTCCAAGTGGTACCCCACACTGTCTAAGACAAGGACCTTGACCTGATCCATATTTAGAGTGTGATGTCCATTTTATTCCGAGCACTATTCATCTATGTTTAGATGTGACGAAAAAGATCATGTGTAGGAAAATATTGTGAGCATTTGAAGAATATTATCATCATCGTGTTTTTATAGTTGTGTTGAAGGGAATTCTAAAGAGTTTTGTAATTGTCCAATGCTGTTAATTTGTGTTTACCTTCATTGAATTCTGAGTGTCGATATTGGTACTTTCTAAGTCATTTCATGAGTGGGCTAGCTCTACTACAGGCAGCTCTTATCCTATAACCAGAATATACTCATGTTTTTAATAGAAATATATAGAGCGCAATATACGTCCAGTGTAACTAATACATAACTTGCCATAAACAGCCATTATCTTCATTGTTTGTTTCTTTCATTAATGCCAATTACGTGTTTCAATGGTTTACAGTGATGGGTTTCTGAGCTCCTCTTGCCTGCCCTCTGCTTGTGATGGCATGGTTGTTTGACCTGTGTGACCCTTTTACAATGTTTGCTGTGCCGTCCTGAGAAAACATCCCATAGATATACCTACCTATTATCGCTTCTTCATTGACATGCTGGAAAATGCTAATTGTTAAATGAGTTGAAATGCAATGTGTTAAAAAAACTAAAGACTACTGGATCAATGATCAGGAAATGGTGACATAACATTTTCTTGATACAGAGGACATATAGTGTAACGATAGTGATATAGTAATTTGATGCAATTTTATTTAAGGTATCTTATTTTATCATGGTTTTGATGATGAGCGGCTATAGTTATAAATGGTATGTTGTTTTGATGTGGCCATTAAATTTTGCAACGCATGGTTTAATGGTTAAGGTCTCTTGTACATACACTTAAATATGTAGTATAAATCTTGACCTTTATGTTGTAGCATGGTAATACTTGTGTGTCTGGAAGAAAACAAAGTGGGTCATTGATCTGATTTGCTGTTGGTAAAATAAATGTTCTTGAACATTTACCTTTGTTTTGCTTATCATTTCAATTCTCATGCTATGCTGCAATTACGATATTCAAGTATCATTAATCATTAAGTGTCGTGCTATTACAGTAGACTGAAAACATAATATTCTACATTCAATAGGCCTATGAAATACTGTAGGCCTACTCTAGAATATGAGGTAGATGGAGACAGAGCCCGTGCTGTGGAATCCTCTTCAGCGCTCACTCATTTTACCACTTGATGGATATTTTACCAACGCTGAAACAGCCAGCACAGCCTACACAGGTGGCTATTTGTGTTTCCCGCAGCAGCAGCAAAGTTCGTTCTGAATGAATTAGGATAGCCTATACTTTATAAAATAACATCGATGAACAATATGGACAATCTGTATAAAAATAAATCGAATTTGTTTACTCGACAGGGGTACGCCCCATTCATCTCACACACTCACGTGCGGGATTAATTCTTAAAACACTTAGGTGTTGAATAAACAACGCAACATAACGTTAATATTCCAATAAGACTACATTATGATCTTGATTTCCTGTATATAGCTTTGGCATGTAAACCATAGCGTGATACTGAATGTGAGTACAGAGAAGCATTTGAGACATCTATTATTGAGCAGTAGGGATTGGACACCATTTAGCAAAAGCTAACAATAGCACGAACACGGAAAATAAGTGCTGGGTGAAACGGAGTTGTTCATGCCTCTGCTGATCATGAATAGGCAAGGTAAGTTACTATGGCTAGATTGTTGAATTGTTCAATGACCGACTGACATCCTACTCTGTATCACACGGTGAGATAAAGAATACTTGCCTAGATAACCTTTCCTGCTATGCGTGATTAGCCACACGTAATGCTATTGCTAGTGCTACAGGTAGGCATGGAATTCAGCACCATGGACTGCGCACTGGGCGAAATTGAGAACAACGAATGTCTCTTGACAGCGGAGATTTAAAAAAATTATACGTTTTAGAGTTCAATTCTACACATTTTTCCATGGGTTGTAGAGAAAATGTTGCTGTTTTAAAACAGGTTTGCTGCAGTTCTAAACAATTTGCTATGGGGCGGAGAGAAGATATGGCACATTTTTAACAAATGTCATGCAATTCTACTCATTTTCCCATGGTGCGGAGAGAAACAGTAGCAGTTCTAGAGCTAATGTCCTGCAATTCTACTAATTTTGCCATGGGGTCTAGAGAAATGTTTGCATTGCATGTTTAATATGATATCTGACTGAGTGTGACTAACAAAATCAATGGGTGCCCACCGGTCAATACCCGTGATTACTACAAGTTTAGATAGCTGACCGCTAGACTATCTTACCCATCTAAAAAAAATGTGAGCTGACATGGGCTAATTGAGTGACTGATATTACAAGAGAAAGACTGCTGATGCAAAACAAAATTTCGAAATTGCACCTTGTGCATTTTACTATTCTAACTCTCAACAGTAAGTTGGTATTGGTATTTTGGTATTTTATTAGCGTCCCCATTAGCTAATGCAAAAGTACACAAATCAAAAAACATAATACAGAATGACATAATACAGAACATCAATAGACAAGGACAGAACTACATAATCAATGCATACAAACAAACTATCTAGGTCAAGTTGCTTTATCTGTTTTTTTAAACCAGGTTTGCTGTTTATTTGAGCAATATGAGATGGAAGGAAGTTCCATGCAATAAGGGCTCTATATAATACGGTACGCTTTCTTGAATTTGTTCTGGATTTCGGGACTGTGAAAAGACCCCTGGTGGCATGTCTGGTAGGGTAAGTGTGTGTGTCAGAGCTGTGTGTAAATTGACTATGCAAACCATTTGGGATTTTCAACACATTGTGATGCAGTCAGTCTCTCCTCAACTCTTAGCCAAGAGACACTGGCATGCATACTATTTATATCAGCCCTCTGATTACAATCAAGAGCAAAATGTGCCACTCTGTTCTGGGCCAGCTGCAGCTAAACTAGGTCTTTCTTTGCAGCACTGGACCACACGACTGGACAATAATCAAGATTAGACAAAACTAGAGCCTGCAGAACTTGCTTTTTGGAGTGTGGTATCAAAAAAGCAGAGCATCTCTTTAGTTGAGACTAGTTGACTAAATGAAGATGAACTGCCAGTAGAGCAGTAATTGATGTCAACAACTGATTGAACATTTATGAAGTCACAGTTCGAGCATTGATATGGGTATACATTGTAGACAATAACATCTATCCTTTCAAAGGTTACAGTGGGGAAAATGTTTCACCAAGGAACACTTCCATTGGAATATCAGGAATTGGAAGTCCGACTAACGGTCTATCAGAGGAGGATGAGTTTGATTTAAAGATGGAGCTGGCAAAGGTATTATTCTCTCTCTGTCTGTCCAACTTTGCCCCTTTGTCCCATTCTTCATGTTGTCAAACATTGTCATATTAATTTATGTTGAATGTGTCTCTTAGCATAATAGTTTGTTCAGATTTTGATTTGCACCCAAATCAATGGAAAAAGACAAGTCATAGAAAATCCACAATTTATTATTTTTAGTCTGAACGTTGTAAACTTTTCTGTCATTTTTTTCTGCTCAGACGGAGGATGAAATACAGACTTTGCGGCAGGTACTCTTGGCCAAAGAGAAATATGCAATGGACATCAAGAGGCAGCTGGGTATTGGCCCCTTCAGTGAGATTAAACAGAACCTGTCCAAAGGCTGGCAGGAAGTCCAGACCTCCAATGCGTAAGTACTTCCTCCTGTGAGATGCCCTCATGATGTCACACAACACTCCTGCTTCTTCAACTGCCTATACAACATCATCACCAGAAATGTATTAAAGTAATTATAAAGGCTAAATTACCCATCTAAAAAATGTTAGCTGACATGGGCTGATTGAGTGACTGTCAGTGAATTACATAACAAGCTTGACAATAATACATCATAATTAGTATCAGAATAATAGTAATAATAATAATAGTAGTAATAATAATAATAGTAATAATAATAATAATAATAGCAATAATAATAATAGTAATAATAATAATAATTTGGTGGGTACTGACAAAGACCAAAGCCAGCAGGAGTACCGTTGAGGACAGTGGTGTCTCTCTATCACACGTGAAGGATCTATTAAACAAACAAAAAGAGACCTACAAGCAGTTGTTACAACAACAAGAAAATAGCTTCAAGTGTTTTGTCCAAATACTCGTTGATTCTACTAATAAAATAATGGACGACCTGACCAGAGAGGTCCAGGACCTGAAGAACATTTTGCAGTTCTCCCAGGGTCAGCTCGATGAGTTGATGACAGCAATCTGTAAGTCATTGAGAGAGGACATCAGTTCAAGGCAGAATAACATGGTTGTGGACGGAATTGCAGAATCTCCACATGAGACCTGGACGGAGTCTGAGGACAAAGTGAGGGAAATGATCCCTGAGAAATTGAAGATGGACCACAGGAAGATTGAGGTGGAGCACACCCACGGGAGTGGAAAACCCGGCCCAGTTGATAGGCTCAGACCGATAGTGGTCAAGTTCCTGAGGTTCAAGGACAAGGTAGCTGTTCTGGAAAGAGCCAAGAACTTGAGAGGAACGTATATCTTAGGAAATAGGAAATAACTGATCCCAGCCATGAAAGCTGCCAGAGCGCGTGGGGACATTGCTTACATCCGCTATGACAGGCTCATTGTACACCCTCCCTCCCTCCCAGAAGCCTGGAAGGGATGAGAGAGCCAAGCCTATGGATTCGAAGCTTCAACCCCACAACACACACACACCAATTGATTAATGGACTGCTGAATGTATATTTTGTTCTCTTGCTTTGTTTGCTCTTTTCAGTATTATGTCTATATCCGATAAGCTACCCAGGAAAGGGCTGAAAATAGCCCATATTAATATACGTTGCCTTAGAAATAAGGTTCATGAAATCAATAACTTGCTGACATCAGATAACATTCATATATTAGCCATTTCTGAGACTCACTTAGATAATTAATGTAATGATACATCAGTAGCAATACAAGGATATAACATCTATAGAAGAGACAGAAATGCTTATGGGGGAGGTGTTGCTGTATATATTCAGAGCCATATCCCTGTAATGCTTAGAGAAGATCTTATGTCAAGTGTTATTGAAGTGTTTTTGTTGCAGGTTCACTTGGGACATCTAAAGCCTTTTCTTTTGGGGCGTTGCTATAGGCTACCAAGTGCTAACAGTCTTTATCTAAATAATATGTGTGAAATGCTTGATACTGTATGTGATATAAACAGAGAGGTCTACTTTCTTGGGCACCTGAATATTGACTGGTTTTCATCAAGTTGTCCGCTCAAGAGGAAGCTTCTTACTGTAGCCAGTGCCTGTAATCTGGTTCAGGTTATTAATCAGCCTACCAGGGTGTTTACAAACACTACAGGAACAAGATCATCTCCATGTATTGATAACATTTTTACTAATGCTGTAGAACTTTGTTCTAAAGCTGTATCCGTACCCATTGGATGCAGTGATCACAATATAGTGGCTATATCCAGGAAAGCCAAAGTTCCAACAACTGGGCCTAAAATAGTGTATAAGAGATCATACAAAAGATTTTGCTGTGACTCTTATGTGGATGATGTTAAAAATATTTGTTGGTCTGATGTGATTAATGAGGAGCATCCAGACGCTGCACTTGATGCATTTATGAAATTGCTTCTTCCAATTACTGATAAACATGCACCTGTTAAGAAACTGACTGTTAGAACTGTTACGGCTCCATGGATTGATGAGGAATTGAAAAGCTGTATGGTTGAAAGAGATGGGGCAAAAGGAGTGGCTAATAAGTCTGGCTGCACATCTGACGGGCTTACTTACTGCAAATTGAGAAATTATGTGACTAGACTCAACAAAAAGAAGAAGAAACTCTATTATTAAGCCAAGATTAATGATATAAAAAATGTGGGGGAAAAACTTCGGAGTACTTTAAATGAAATTATGGGCAGAAAGACAAATTCAGCTCCATCTTTCATTGAATCAGATGGCTTATTCATCACAAAACCATTTGATGTTGCCAATTATTTTAATGATTATTTCATTGGCGAAGTGGGCAAATTTAGGCAGGAAATGCCAACATCGAACAGTGAGCAATTGTATTCATGCATAAAAAAACTAAAAATTTAAGAAAAGCATTGCACATTTGAATTTTGTAAAGTTAGTGTGGTAGAGGTGGAAAAATGATTGCTATAGATCAATAATGACAAACCTCCTAGCATTGACAACTTAGATGGAAAGCTACTGAGGATGGTAGCTGACTCTATAGCCACTCCTATCTGTCATATTTTTAATCTGAGCCTAGAGGAAAGTCTTTGTCCTCAGGTCTGGAGGGAAGCCAAGGTAATTCCGTTACCCAAGAGTGGTAAAGCAGCCTTTACTGGTTCTAACAGTATACCTATAAACTTGCTGCCAGCTCTTAGCAAACTGTTGGAACTGTTTGACCAAATACAATGCTATTTGTTTATAAACAAATTAACAACAGACGTTCAGCATGCTTATAGAGAAGGGCACTCAACATGTACTGCACTGACACAAATGACTGATGTTTGGTTAAAATAAATCTATAATAATAAGATTGGGAGCTGTACTGTTAGATTTCAGTGCAACCTTTGACATTATTGACCCTAACCTGTTGTTGAAAAAAACGTATGTGTTATGGCTTTTTAACCTCAGCTCTGAATCCACAATATGGCAATCTATCTAATAGAACTCAGAGGGTTTTCTTCAATGGAAGCTTCTCTAATGTCAAACATGTAAAGTGTGGTGTACCGCAGGGCAGCTCTCTAGGCCCTCTACTCTTTTATATTTTTACCAATGACCTGCAACTGGCATTAAACAAAGCATGTGTGTCCATGTATGCTGATGATTCAACCATATATCCATCACAGCTAATGAAGTCACTGAAACTCTTAACAAAGAGTTGCAGTCTGTTTTGGAATGGGTGGCCAGTAATAAACTGGTCCTGGACATCTCTACTAAGAGCATTTTATTTGGTACAAATCATTTCTTGTGGCTGTTGAACAAGTTGAGGAGACTAAATTACCTTAGATTGTAAACTGTCATGGTCAAAACACATAGATTCAATGGTTGTAAAGATGGGGAGAGGTCTGTCCATAATAAAGAGATGCTCTGCTTTTTTGACACCACACTCCAAAAAGCAAGTTATGTAGGCTCTAGTTTTGTTTAATCTTGATTATTGTCCAGTCGTATGGTCCAGTGCTGCAAGGAAAGACCTAGTTTAGCTGCAGCTGGCCCAGAACAGAGCGACACATCTTGCTCTTGATTGTAATCAGAGGGCTGATATAAATACTATGCATGCCAGTCTCTCTTGGCTAAGAGTTGAGGAGAGACTGACTGCATCACTTCTTCTTTTTATAAGAAACAATGTGTTGAAAATTCCAAATAGTTTGCATAGTCAACTTACACACAGCTCTGACACACACACACTTATCCCACCAGACATGCCACCAGGGGTCTTTTCACAGTCCCGAAATCCAGAACAAATTCAAGAAAGCGTACAGTATTATATAGAGTCCTTATTGCATGGAACTTCCTTCCATCTCATATTGCTCAAATAAACGGTAAATCTGGTTTCAAAAAACAGATAAAGCAACACCTCGCGGCACAACGCCTCTCCCCTATTTGACCTAGATAGTTTGTGTGTATGCATTGATATGTAGGCTATGTGTGCCTTTAAAAAAATATTGTGTAGTTCTGTCCTTGAGCTGTTCTTGTCTATTGATGTTATGTATTATGTCATTCTGTATTATGTTTCATGTTCTGTGTGGACCCCAGGAAGAGTAGTTGCTGCTTTTGCAACAGCTAATGGGGATCCTAATCAAATACCAAATATACACTGCAAAAAAAATAAATCTGTCAATTTAAATACATTCATTAGGCCCTAATCTATAGATGTCATATGCCTGGGAATACAGATATGCACCTGTTGGTCACAGATACCTTTTAAACAAATTAGAGACGTGGATCAGAAAACCAGTCAGTATCTGGTGTGACCACCATTTGCCTCGTGGAGTGCGACAGATACAGCTTCTTTGCATAGAGTTGATAAGCCTGTGAAATGTTGTCCCACTCCTCTTCAATGGCTGTGCGAAGTTGCTGGATATTTGTGGGAACTGGAACACACTGTCGTACATGTCGATCCAAAGCATCCCAAACAGGCTCAATGGGTGACATGTCTGGTGAGTGTGCAGGCCATGGAAGAACTGGGACATTTTCAGCTTCCAGGAATTGTGTAAAGATCCTTGCGTAATGGGGCTGTGTATTATCGTGCTGAAACATGAGGTGGCACGACAATGGGCCTCTGGATCTCGTCACGGTATCTTTGTGCATTCACATTGCCATTGATAAAATAGAGTTGTGTTAGTTGTCCATAGCTTATGCTTGCTCATACCATAACCACACCGCCACCATGGGGCATTCTGTTCACAATGTTGGCATCAGCAAACTGTTCGCCCATACGACGGCATACACGCTGTCTGCCATCTGCCCGGTACAGTTAAAACCGGGATTAATCTGTGCAGAGCACACTTCTCCAGCGTGCCAGTGGCCATCGAAGGTGAGAATTTGCCCACTGAAGTCGAACTGCAGTCAGGTCAAGATCCTGGTGAGGATGACGAGCACCCAGATGAGCTTCCCTAAGACGGCTTATGGTAGAGAAATGAACATTCCAACATTTAAGGGAAATAAGCTTTTTGTGCGTATGGAACATTTCTGGGATCTTTTATTTCAGCTCATGAAACATTGGATCAACACTTCACATGTTGCGTTTCTATATTTGTTCAGTATATTTGTCCTATTTCATTTACATTTACATTTAAGTCATTTAGCAGACGCTCTTATCCAGAGCGACTTACAAATTGGTGCATTCACCTAATGACATCCAGTGGAACAGCCACTTTACAATAGTGCATCTAAATCTTTTAAGGGGGGGGGGGGCAGAAGGATTGCTTTATCCTAGGTATTCCTTGAAGAGGTGGGGTTTCAGGTGTCTCCGGAAGGTGGTGATTGACTCCGCTGTCCTGGCGTCGTGAGGGAGTTTGTTCCACCATTGGGGTGCCAGAGCAGCGAACAGTTTTGTGCTTGTGTATAATTGTGTATTATATGCATTTGTGAATTGGAAATGTGTTTTATCCCAACTCCCCCTGAGACACTATCAGATTTGAAGGCATTCCAAAACTGTGGATAGACTTCAAACTAATGGACAGCCTTTGCAAATGAACCAGAGCAGATTTGACTCTGAATCATAAAACACGGGACGAGATGTTAAAACTGCTGTGTTCCTACTCGTAGTCGTTTCCGTTCCTGGGTCCGTAGCCGTGTGATCAGTCGTTGAGCCATCTTGCGCCCCAGCTCTCGCAAGCTCTAGGGGTATGTTCCTTTGTTGACTTTCAGTAGCACTTAGCGGGTGTCTCCAACATACTGAAGCAGCGTCGGAGACTGCCAACATGGGTAGCTAGCCCATTACAGCCCCATTGGGGTCTATACCATCCGGTCAGCTGTCTCTCCAAGCTGTCACACAGACTTTCCTATGTTGTCAGCTGTCCTTTCACAGCAGTCACTGGACTGGTCCAGATAATCAGAATCATAAAACACGGGACGAGATGTTAAAACTGTCCATTGTGCCAATAGATGATATGCACTCACATGAGATTTGCCGTGATGTTGACAGAGTGGCATGGGAGGTTTATTTCTTAGACTGGGTTAAGATGTACATTTTGGGACACATCCTCAGTAGTGTGCCTTTGAATCAGTGGGTGTTTCGGCCTTTAATCACTAAACACCCTCATCAAAGGTGGCCAGCTAAAGGGTGATCAAGCCTTAGCTTGTGTCCCATGCCCAATTAAGATTTCCCACGGGACTATGAGCCAGCCCTACAGCTGACCGCATACCTCATATGCCCTCCTCAAGTTGGAGGGATCTGAATTGGGTTCTCAGGTGGGGGTGGGGGGTCATGAAGTTATAGCCCAGCAAGTGTCCTTCCGTTTGATCCAGATCCACTGGCTGCCTCTTTCAGCTGCTTGAGAAACTGCTCTGACGGTCTACCGCAGAGCCTGTCCATGGATTCCAAGTTCTTTCAGCAACCTGATGGTAGAAGAAGCCACAAATCCTCTGCATCCCACTTTAACTGGCCAGACTTTTGCATTCCAGCCACGCTGAGTTGCGTCTGCTGCCAACTCTGTTTCACGCAGTTTCTTACGCTCGTAGGCCTCTTCAACAGAGTTTTGCCACGGGACTGTGAGCTCTATGATGTACACAGCCTTTCGTGAAGGGGACCAGAGTACCATGTCTGGCCTAAGGTTGGTAGAAGCAATCTCAGGTGGAAAAATTAGTAAAAGTTGGGCAAAGGTGAACCAAGCCTGCCAAAGCAGCTATTGCATCTATTATTATTTCTGGCAGAACGTCGTAGAAAAGCATACAATGTCAGCACCTTGTTTTTGCCTGGCATCATACCTACAGTACATAATCCTGAAATGCACGCTCATCTTCAGTACTTAACGCTTTCTCTAAGATGGAGCCCTGATGATAATGTACCTCTGTATTTACAGATATCTGACAGCCTCAGCTACTCTGGAGGACATCAGCCAATCTAACATGTGAGTGGTCACTATCCATTATATATGTGAATTTAACCAAGACGGGCTTTGCTAAAAGGCTTCTTGTTCTATGTTGTTCTAAGCTCTATGTTGGAACAGCTGATGGGATTTTAAGGTCAGCTGGATCAGAGGCCTGTTAATAGCCTGTCCAATAGCCTTTCTTAACACTGGCAGCAGCATTAACAACAGGCTGTGGCTGGCCTGGCTGGGGAGGGAGCACTTCACTTGGTGAAAACAGAGGGGGTGGGGGGAATCTGGCTATCTGCACTAGGACAGGGTGACGACGAAGGTGCTAATGGCTCATGTTTTGGGGTGTCACCCATCTTGTTTCAACCAGTCCATCCGTGCTCATAGCATGTGTCCTCCCGCTGATGCTGTGGTGGCACACAGCAAGCTCGTCACTGTGAAAAGGAGGATTCAAGAAAGTGGAACATGTGGATCGGCCAATATGCAAATTAAGTCCTTGTGTAGGGTGTACTTTGAACAAACCTCAGTGACATAGGTTAAGTTTTGCCCTTTCCCCGTTGATATACTATAGTAGTCATGCCGACTGATTGGTAGTCAAAATATAAACTTCCTGTCTTTTCTAGATCTCTGACTCTCTCTCTTGCTTTCTGTGACTAGGTATAAGAGGACCCAGGAGAGTATCTCTAATGCAGGACAGATGACCAGTGCTGCCCTGTCCACAGTGGGTGTGGCCATTACAAGGAGACTTGGAGACATGAGGTACCCTCAGCTCATCCTCCTACACACCCTTCTATTCTTTCCATCTTCCTTCACCACCTCTATTACTCATCTGTCCGCCAGCTGTGTCCACCTTTCATATCGTCACTTTGTCTTAATCCACTAAATCAATCTTCTTTTTAATCCAGTTATATATATATATATACTATATATATATATATATATATATATATACACACACACACACTGAGTGTACAAAACATTAGGAACACCTGCTCTTTCCATGACAGACTGACCAGGTGATTCAAGGTGAAAGATATGATCCCTTATTGATGTCACATGTTAATTCCACTTCAATCAGTGTAGATGAAGGGGGGGACAG
The DNA here is from genome assembly GCF_045679555.1 of Salvelinus alpinus. NCBI lineage: Eukaryota > Metazoa > Chordata > Actinopteri > Salmoniformes > Salmonidae > Salvelinus > Salvelinus alpinus. The sequence goes on along the minus strand of NC_092102.1, from coordinate 20,555,237 downwards.
GTTACAAAAATATTTTTAAGCCTTGAGACAATCAAGACATGGATTCTGTATGTCCCATTCAGAGGGTGAATGGGCAAGACAAAAGTACAAAGACAAAAGTGCCTTTGAACGGGGTATGGTAGTAGGTGCCAGGCACACCGGTTTGAGTGTGTCAAGAACTGCAATGCTGTTGGGTTTTTCACGCTCAACAGTATATATATATATACAGTACCAGTCAAAAGTTTGGACACACCTACTCATTCCAGGGTTTTTCTTCATTTTTACTATTTTCTACATTGTAGAATAATAGTGAATAACTATGAAATAGCACAAATGGAATCATCTATTAACCAAAAAAAGTGTTGTGACAAAGTATACAGAAGATAGCCCTATTTGGTAAAAGACCAAGTCTGACGTGGCAGCGTGGTAGGCATAGCTTGTCGCATGAATTAATCACAGAAATTGAGGATTAGCTGATAACTACGAAGCAAACATTCTGGATAATATAGAGAATCTGGAACTATTTATTGATCCGCATTTTGATATGCTCGAAAAAGAAACGGATACATCGAAGCGAACAAGAGAATATCTTTCCTCGTGTTCTACAAGCGAAACTGATGGGAAGCCGCCGCCAAAAATTAAAAATTTAACATTGGGAGGGGGACGATTTTATAACTGTCTCCAGAAGATAGAGCATTGCTTACAAGCATGAGCGAGCAGTTAAAAAAGTGATCTATTGCCTGGGTTACTGGGGGAGTTTGAGGCCTTAAAAATAGGAATGGATTACAGTAATAAAATGAAATACGAGTGGAAAATAAGATATTGAAAACTGCCGTGGACTCCCTAGAAGACAATACAGAGAGGCTACGGTATGATAATAAAACAATGAAAGCCGAATTACTTGATCTAAAGTGCAGAAGTATGAAAAATAATATTGTTATAATGGGAATGAAGGAGGATGAAAACGAAAACTATTAGTCAACGGAGGAAAAATCAAGGTGTTCAGGAAAAGTAATCTCAATATGACGGACGAACAAGTGGAAACAATTGATTTTCAAAGGGCTCACCGTTTCGGTGGCAGAGCAGAGGGAAGGCCCCGTCCGATCGTAGCTATGCTGACCCACCTCAAAATGAAAATTGCTTTGTTACAACAGGGTAGGGAATTGAAGAACACCTCATTCTCTATTGATGAACAATTTCCCCCATAAAATAGTGGAGAGACGACGTGCCCTGTACCCCACTTTCAAAAGGCTCCGAGCAGTGAAGCAGAATGTTCGTCTCGTGGTCAATAAATTATATGTAAACAACCAAATATTCAAGGACTTGAAGATTACAACGTGGCTGTGTGATAGCTACCTGCTGTTGAAGTAGTCCTCGATAGATATTTGCACCGCGTTACACAGTACACATATGGATTAATTTGTATAACTTTTTTTTGCATGAACAACTTTTTTTATTCATGCAGTATGGAACCGTGGACTTAAAATAAGGTTGGACTTATGGTCATGCAGAATGGGTATGATGAACTTATCCTTTTTCTATATGGACTTAATATCAGGTTTTGATTTAGGGGAAGGCAAAGATGGGTAAGGCTGACCTTTTTTCTTTATGATTTATTTACTTATTTAATTTGAAGATTGTACATTAGAAATACCAAGGTTGTTTTTTTAAGTTGATATGATATGGCCTAATTGTAGAGGTCGTGTATATTATGACTTAAAATATGTTATTGTTCGCTGATGTGAATTGGAATGAATAGCTGTTAAGATAAAACGTTATAAATATGAAATAGATTTATTATAGGGCAATGATAAAGGACTATATCATTAAAAACCTGCCTAGGTTCTCTATTGGAATAGGCCTATATGATCCTAAAATAATTGGTGTCATTTGCCTTTTACATTTAAAAAATAAATCTCATTATAAAAAATGTAAAGGATGATTATTGTTCCGTTACACGCCGGCAAATTGATTAGGTATTGTCAACAGGGTTGTTGTCTTTATTAGTGTGTGGCGGGCCGGTTAACACTGGGATAAACTGATTACAGTTAACGATAGAACACTTCTCTAAGCGAGAGAGAGGTATATTATATATTTCTATATAAGCTATTTATGCTACCTTTTTATATTCTTGATCCTAATGATATAGACCTAGGTGTAAAACAGCCGAGGTGATAGAGCAACAACCCTGGAATAAAAAACAAAATGTGTATGGGTGGAGAGAGGTTTGGGTTTACAGGTTTACTCGCTCTGGATTGTCAGTACTGCATATATTCTTGGCTATCGTGCCATGGCTGTGTCAGTCGATTGTAAGTTAAACTTGGGTATTCCTTTATGGGCAGTATGATGCCTAAGACTAATTTTTACTTGCAGTTATTAGTAGCCGTTAGAATCTATGTTCCTTTCTCCTTCTTCATTTTTTTTGTCGGAATACAACAAGATATAATGAGGACTACAGGAAATATGTCTTGCATGTAATGGACATAAAAAAGGACTGGTCCTGCGATATATTCAGGTTGTTTTCTCTTAATTTCTTCCTTTTTTCCCCGAACAATTGAATCCAATGAACTGAGCAGGCTGGGCTGACATGCTTATAGCCTTGCTAGGACTTTTCAAACATGAGCATGCATTTATAAGATTGTGCTGTTATTATTTATATTAATAGTATCTATTATTGTTACTATTTATTTTTTTCTGACAGTTTCCCATGTTATTTGGTTAGTTCTCTTAAGCACCCTCATAGATATTTATGTTATCTTGGGACTGCCCATATTTCCCTCTGGCCAACGCCAAGGGTTTGCCTTAGGACGCAAAGTTGCATCATGAGTCAGGGAGATGGTCTGATGGTCTCAGTGACAACAGACCTAGATATGGGGGAGGTTTTAGTGGGTGGAATATTAGGACAATTGGAGGTTTACAAAGTTGCAGCTACGGTATGCTTAACAGTGCAAATTATTATGGTACAGCTATATCTACATTTAATCATCATGGTGATTTTAAATTGTAAGTTTACACCATTGGTTGTGGTAAGTATAATTGATATCATTATGGTAAGTGGGGAAATAAGTATAGGCAGTTATAATTGTAAGGGCTTAGCAGATCATTAAAAAAGAAGATACATTTTTACATGGCTAAAAGAGAAAGAATATAATAGATATTGTTTACAGGAAACTCATTCTACAAATATAGAGGAGGCTGGGTGGAAAAAGGACTTGGAGGGAGAAATATATTTTTGTCATGGGCAAAGAAACTCAAAAGGGTGATTACCTTTTTGATCCGATTGTGCAAACTGTGCAAACAGATCCGCAAGGAAGATGGATTATTTTAAATATCCTATTGGACCAAAAACAGATCTGGCTAATTAATCTATATGGGCCAAAAAATGATGATCCACACTTCTTCTAAAATATTTATAATAATCTATTGCGCTCACAAGCAACAAATGAATCTATTATTATAGTGGGAGATTATAATACGGTTTTAAGTACCTCAAGGGATCGTAAAGGAAATCACTCCACAAACTATCACCATCAAGCACTTTTAAGGAGATCACAAAGATCATGTATACATTAGAACTAGTGGATATATGGAGGTTGAAAAACCCTGACCTAGTGAGAGATACATGGAGGAGGCTTAATCAAGCTAGCCGTCTTGATTACTTCCTGGTCTCATTCTTGCTGGCATCAAATGTAAAAATAATAATAATAGGAGACAGAATGTGATTGGACCACCATCTAATTGGCCTCCATATAACTCTTACAGAATTTCCACGTGGACGGGGATATTGGAAATGTAATCAAAGCCTATTGGATGACAATTTGTTCTTAACTAAGACAAAATAATTCATAATTGACTTTTTTTTGCACAACATACACTACCGTTCAAAAGTTTGGGGTCACTTAGAAATGTCCTTGTTTTTGAAAGAAAAGCAAAAAAAATATTGTCTGTTAAAATAACATCAAATTGATCAGAAATACAGTGTAGACTTTGTTAATGTGGTAAATGACTATTGTAGCTGAAAGGCTGATTAAAATATATATATATATATATCTACGCATAACAGAGGCCAATTATCAGAAACCATCACTCCTGTGTTCCAATGGCACGTTGTGTTAGCTAATCCAAGTTTATCTTAAAAGTTTCATTGATCAATAGAAAACCCTTTTGAAATTATGTTAGCACAGCTGAAAATTGTTGTTCTGATTTTAAAAAGCAATACAACTGACATTCAAAATGTAACAAGTACTTTTGGGTGTCAGGGCAAATGTATGGAGTACAATTTTTATAATTTTCTTTAGGAATGTAGTGAAGTAAAAGTTGTCAAATATAAATAGTTAAATACAGATACCCCAAAAAACTTCTTAAGTAGTACATTCAAGTAGTTTTACTTAAGTACTTTACACCACTGCCCTTCACAGGACACATTGTTGGGACAAAGGTTTCTTCTTGTGCACTTGTTTACGCAATCACAGGAAGAAATTCAACAGCCTTAATCTAATCAGACCAGTCGGTCGTAATTGGCAACATTATCGCTTTAACTACTTTACTGTTCCTTCAAAGCCTTTAAATTGAGCCTGTGTAAAGGATAGCTGTCGCTGTGATGCATTTTTGCTTGCCATTAATGGTTTAAGTATTTTTTTATATATACACACACACACACTCTCTCACTCATACAGCGCACTGTCAATATTTACAACTCCATGTCACCTCTTGATTACTTTATCTGACCATCTCTCTTTCCCCATCTCTTTCCTGGAACGCTGCCCACTGACCGGACAGGGCACTGCCTTTGCCAAGCCCACCTCGGTAAGGATAGTAGGAGTTCCCTGGCCTTGTGATAATGGAAAACCTTGATTTCAATGTGATATATTCTGATGTTGCATTAGCTTTAGTCAAGGGGGTCCAGGTTCCTCAGCCCTGCAAGACTATACTACCTTAAATCTGAGTGAACTACTTACTGTAACTAACTACTGAGTGAACTGTTGCATTAGTTTAGATCTGAGTGAACTACCCAAGCTAATAGGCCAAGTTACTGTTGCTGACCTTGGCTTGCTGACCTTTCAACCTTCACCTGATTAAGCTGCTACTGATCTTATCTGTTTTTCTTGCTCACGTGCTATATACTACTATACTACATGATGTACTACTATACTACATACTGTACTACTACTGTATACGACATGTTGTACTGCTATACTACATGTTGTACTGCTATACTACATGATGCACTTCTATACTACATGATGCACTTCTATACTACACTATGCACTCCTATAATACATACTGTATACTACATGATGCACTCCTATGCTAAATTATGCACTCTTATACTACATACTGTATTACTACTGTATACTACATGATGCACTCCTATACTACATGATGCACTCCTATAATACATGATGCACTACTACTGTATACTAAATTATGTACTACTATGCTACTACTTTATACTACATGCTGTACTACTATACTACATGTTGTACTGCTATACTACATGTTGTACTGCTATACTACATGATGTACTGCTATACTACATGATCTACTACTATATTACATGCTATACTACATGGTGTATTGCTATATTACATTTTATACTACATGATGTACTACTATACTACTACTTTATACTACATGTTGTACTGCTATACTACATGTTGTACTGCTATACTACATGATGCACTGTTGCACTCTTACTAATCTCTCTTTGTCTCTGTTTCTGCTCTCGGACGCACCAGCCCCTCCTTGGGCCACTCCATCAGTGTGCCTGCTATGTCAATGAGGTAAAACACTGGGCACACCTGACATCACTGAAATTCTGCACTACTACTACTTTCTGCAGTACCTCCATAGGCGGTGAATGATGTTTGAATGATATTAACTTCGTCCCCAGGCTAATTGCGAACAGTGCTTGGGGAGGAAGAGTCTGGTGAACGACATTAGAATGACATTAATGCTGCAAGTAAATAAAGTTACATTTCAAGCTGAAAAACTTACTTTAACCTGAAATGATACCTCAAAGTGATTTCCATTGTTTAAGAGATGTGTCTTTCTGCCTCCTTGTAGACATTCCAATACATTCAAGTCCTTTTGAAGACATGGTGGGAAGTGTGAAGGTAAGTGTCTGTGAGAACAATCACAAACATAAAGAACAGAAAATACTGTATTTTCTCATCTTTAATATTACAACTAATTCCTCATGTCTCTACTGTCTTCTGTCTCTCCCACACAGAACAAGGTGTCCAGAATTCTAGGGATTGACAGAGATATCTCTGGGTTTGGAAGAAGCCCATCTCAGAACAGTGGTTCCTTCTAACATAATCAATTTTTCTCTCAACCATCTGTAATCTCACTACTCCCTTCATCACTTTAACCTGATGTCATTGTCCACACTACCCCTTCAAAGAGTAAACATTATGCAGGAAGTTGATAACTTGGGTATGGCTTTGACAGTGTTGGTTCCAACCTTTCATTCATTCTAAATATGAAGTAGTGTTTACAATATGTAGTTATGTATATTGTCCTACTGTTTGAAGGAAAATGTAATTGTCATATTCTACTATTGCATTCTAAGAACATAACAATCACAAATGTACAGTAATGTATTTCTGTACATTAAGATAATTTACAATTAAAACAAAAGTGGTCTGGTCTGATTTTGGATACTATACCTTTCGGGGGAAATAAAGAGAGAAATGAAAGTGAGTATTATTGTTACAGTTCACAGCTATAACCACGATACGGTAGTATAATAGACTCCGGTAGAACGGTGATTGTCATGATGTTTAAAAAATAGAACACTTATATTCCCTGACTGGGAATCAAACCCGGCCGTGGGAGTGAGAGCGCCAAATCCTAACCCCTAGACCACCAGGAAAGGCTGAAGTTTTCAGAAAATGATAAATACTCTTCAAAAAATGATATTGTTAACTTGGTATAACGGACTTCGGTAGTACAGTCACTGTCATGTTGTTAAAAAACAACAACATAAAAAACATATTCCCTGTCCGGGAATCGAACCCGGGCCGCGGCGGTGAGAGCGCCGAATCCTAACCACTAGACCACCAGTGAAGTCTGGAGTGTTCAGAAAATTATAAATACACTTCAAAAACTGATATTGTTAACTTGGTATAACGGACTTTGGTAGTACAGTCACTGTCATGTTGTTTAAAAAAAAAACATATATTCCCTGACCGGGAATCGAACCCGGGCCGCGGCGGTGAGAGCGCCGAATCCTAACCACTAGACCACCAGGGATGTCTGAAGTGCTTAGAAAACGATAAATACTCTTCCAAAAGATTATATTGTTAACTTTGAAAAAACTATTATTGCGTCTTTCTTCTTCATGATGTTATTATTGAGGGAATAACATTTGATCATTTATAGGATTTGTTACAATAGTCTGTGATTCCAATCATCTTACAAACATTGAAAAGAAAAAGCCAGATAATCACATGTTGACATTATGTTCTGCTTTCACAGTTAGGATTCATTCCTAAATGCGAAATTCCACGCTGTAGAAGACCAAATTAAAACAGTGAATCAATCAGTAGGCTACTGGGTTAAAGTTCGGTTATTCGTGTTTGGGACAGCTGCGGATCCTGTATGACTTGTCTGTCAAGAGCATTGCAATTGATTGCAAATCATGTTTTGTGCTCGCCCAGCCTTTTAACTAGACGTGACATGTTAAACGTACACCCGAAAAATGTACTCGGTATGATTACATAGGGTAGTTGGTCGGGATGGACGGAAGGCGTGCGTGCATATAACGCGAAGTCTAGCAACCCAAAGGTTGTGTTTGACTCTCATCAAGGACAAGTCTAGCTAATTAGCAACTTCTTACAACTTTTAGCTTTTTTAAAAACTACTTAGCATGTTAGCTAACCCTACCCCTAAACTTAAACCCTTTAGCCTCCTAACCCCTAACCTTAATAACCCCTTAACCCTGACTTTAGCCCTAATCCTAACCATAACCTATATCTTAGTTCACATTATCCATATAGGTAACGTTAGCCACAACAAATTGGAACTCATAACTTGTCATAAATTTAGCAAATTCGTAACATATTGTACACATTGCAATTCGTAACATATCATAAGAATTGTAATAAGTAACATATCATACGAAATGGATGATGGATATCCACAAATTTGTACACACCATACGAAAAGTATTTGCCCTAATTTCAGTACATATTTACGCTTGCTATGTTACGTCTACTCCTGAGTCCAGGTTGGCTTCCTTGGAAACGTAAGCCTAAACGTGCCCTAACCCCACCCATGAGCAGCTCGTCCAGGATGCGTCACAGCGCCCACTGTATAAAGTTACCTGCTTGTCCCTATTCATCATTCTACACTGAGCACACCAGAAATAATTTGAAGTTTTCTATTCGAGAACATACCACAAATGGGCAAGAGTAGTCGTTTAGCTTCATTCACCGAGTATTGCCAAAATACCCACCACCTTTGGTGTTTTTCAACATCATCAAACGCGAAATAAAAAGGTAAGATTGATTTGATTGCTTTTAGAAAAGGCTAAAAAATATTCGCCTCTGACTATGCCAGCTTGAATGGCAATTGAATAAACTGGGCTACTTGCCCAGATAACAACGGACAATGTGTGTCCAATCATATGTTGACCTACACTAAATATATTTTATTTATTGTCCTGGCACAAATTATTAAAAAAAATATTCCACATGGCCTTTAACAATGTAGGCTAATGGCCTTAAAATAGTGAAAGCAGAATGGGGGGGTTCTCTTTCTACCAGCTTTGTATATTATCTGATTCTGATCATCAAAGAGGAACATCAAAGAATTCTCTAATTTGTTGAATAATTGTTGCCTTGACTGCTGATATTGTATAGTCTCTTTGCATCTACATTTTGTTTAGATGCTCTGTTTTATCATACACTTGCCAGTGTTGGTCTCTTATTTTTCTGCACATGAGGTGTGATTGGCAATGCTGGCATGAATGCAATGCACATTCACACATCCAATAGTGCCTAACGGAAGTACCTTTTTTCCCCCCTTCCCCACTGTGTAAAGGGGATTGGTTTATCCTTGATATTTTGTGACTGCCTATGTAGCACAGACATGCATTACCCTGACAATCCCTAGCCAGTAACCATCTGGACTGAACTTCTGCCCTGACTGGACCTGATAAATCTGACTCAAATGTAATCAGGTTGCTTCTCAGTAAACCACTCGTTTTTGCTTATGGCAATGTAGTTTGGTTGGGGGGTAAAACCATATGTTTAGCATTCCACTGCAGTGTTTGAGAAGAGTTTTGCATCCTGTATAGTCCTGCTTTCTGATATCCTGCTTTGAGTGGCTTAGTCAGTACCTTTTTTTTTAGAGGTCCTGTAGCGCCTCACGCCAAGTGTTGAGTCCTGTGACTCACCTAGCCTGTGCACTTTCCTGGATAGGTGCCTGGAAGTTGGAACATTATACCTGCATACCCTGGTCCCAGACAGCCCACTTATTTGCAGATCATGGTGTGGAAATCACTTTGCACAGCTGCTGGTCTCTATCACACCCCTCAGACTGAGGGCTAAGCAAACAGTGATATCAGAGAGGCTCAAGCGGTCAGGAGCATGGGAAGTGGAAACACACGTTTGCCTATAATAGGCTAATGACCGGCTTCTGTGACTGGATGATGCTAGTAATCCAGAATTTGTCACTCAGGCATGTTTCTAACTCACTTTGGATGAAGTTGAATATAGACCTGTTCTCTGAGGTGTCGCAATGCTGTGAATGGGTTGCAGGCTGATTTTAAATGGGTCTTTCCACAAAGACAAATTTGTACAAAAGCCTATGTTGAGGCTGTTGCGTTATGGCACATTTAATGACATCTAGCAGCATCCATAGCAATATTATTTGGCTCATCCCAGTATCACTTGCCTCTGCTTGCATGGTTTCTGTCTCCACACTCCTAATATCCCCTTCTCTCTTCCCTAGGTTTTCCATCTTTGAGCGGAGTTAAAGAGAATGGCATCAATTCCGTCCACTGGCTCTCTCATCGCCACCCATGATTACTATAGAAGGCGCATAGGCTCCACTTCTAGCAACAGCTCCTGTGGCAGTTCTGAGTATGCTGGTGAAGTCATTCCACACCCCCCAGGTACAGAGCAGTTTCTCGCACTCTGACGCGTTTTACTTAAGAATATTATCTCTCACTCGGTTCCTAAAGTTTCCTTTTGTTTTCTCTTCCTCAGGTCTGCAGAGACAGGACTCTGGTCACTGGTGGTCTTCTTTCTTCTTCCCAAACAAACAGAACCAGCCTGGCAGCATGATTGGATCTGAACAGAAGTGAGTTCCCTAACCCAAGAGTCACACAAATGGATTAAAACCATGCATAGTTTAAATGTTGTGCTTAATTTGTCCTTTGTAAGATGTCTCACCTTAAGTAACCGGTTAATTGTTTTTCTGTACCTCTTTACCTAAACAATATTCCTTGTTGCAGGAGTGGAACGTACACAGTGACCAACGGGCAGGTGGCGTGTATCGCCAGGGAGATGGTGTTGAAGAAGCAGCTCAGTAGGCAACTCGGTGAAAGCAGTGACTCTGGGAAGGTGGAACAAGGGAGCCCACCACCCTCCTAATTCCATCTCTTCTCCAACACCTCACCACACCTTGAGTTTAGTCGGAGATTGAGGCAGCAGATTTTAAAACTTTTTAGTGATTGAGGCTGCTTTTCCTCCCTCTGTGTTTATAAATATATTTTTCTATATACAAAAGGATTTCTCTATCATGCTTTTTGCTGTTGAATAAATCAAAATTCTTGCAATGAATACTTTGTCTTGTATTCCCTATTCAAGTGACTAAGTCCCTAAATATTTGTTTGTCTATAACTATAGACACTGTACCAGTCAAGTTTGGACACCTACTCAGTGCATGGGGTGTCACTACAGTCCCTGGTTCGAATCCAGGCTGTATCACATCTGGCTGTGATTGGGAGTCCCATAGGGCAGTGCACAATTGGCCCAGGTTTGCCCTGGGTAGGCTGTCATTGTAAATAAGAACTGGTTCTTAACTAATTTGCCTAGTTAAAAGTTAAATTTAAAAAATCCAGGGTTTTGAAATAACACATGGAAAGACTAAACCAAAAAAGTGTTAAACAAATTCAATTCTATTTCAGATTTGCCTTGACAGCTTTTCACACTCTGTGCATTCATAACCAGCTTCATCAAATGTATTTGTATAGCCCTTACATCAGCTGATATATCGAAGTGCTGTACAGAAACCCAGCCTAAAACCCCAAACCGCAGGTGAAGAAGCATTGTGGCTAGGGGAAAAACTCCCTAGAAAAGCCAAAACCTAGAGGAACCAGACTATGAGGGGTGGCCAGTCCTCTTCTGGCTGTGCCGGGTGGAGATTATAGTGGTTATTTGACCAACAGAACATGGTCAAATAATAATCACAGTAGTTGTCGAGGGTGCAACAAGTCAGCACCTCCGGAGTAAATGTCAGTTGGCTTTTCATAGCCGATCATTGATAGTATCTCTACCGCTCTACTTCATGCCTTGTTAAGTTGTGGAATATCTTTCCTCATTGCGTTTGAGCCAATCAGTTGTGTTGACAAGGTAGGGGTGGTATACAGAAGAGAGCCCTATTTGGGGAAAAGACTGAACAGCTCAAATAAGCAAAGAGCAACAGTCCATTTTAAGACAAAATTTCAAGAACTTTGAAAGTTAAGTGCAGTCGCAAAAACTGTTCAGATGAGACTGCGTGAATCAGGCCTTCATGGTCAAATTGCTGCAAAGAAACCACTAAAGGACACCAAGAGACTTGCTTGGGCCAAGAAACACGATCAATGGACATTAGACCGGTGGAAATCTGTTCTTTGGTCTGATGAGTCCAAATTTGAGATTTTTGGTTCCAACTGCCATGTCTTTGTGAGACGCAGAGTAAGTGAACGGATGATCTCCACGTGTGCTTTGCTAGTGAACTTGTCGGTGATTTATTTAGAATTACTATGTCATTCCATGTGCTATTTCATGGTTTTGATGTCTTCACTATTATTCTACAATGTAGAATTAGTCAAATAAAGAAAAACCCTTGAGTGGGTGTGTCCAAACTTTTGACTGGTGCTGTGTATACTGTTTATATAACTACATGTGTGTGTGTGTATATATAGTTTACACACATAATTTAAAATGCAATCTTATCAACAAGATTAGGGTAGAAATTGCTAAGTAGTTATTTTACCTGATTTATTAAATTAATGATGAAAGTGTAGTTTATAACTTTTATAATGAGTCAATATTCTTATTAACTCATAGCCACTATACTGAACTTGTAAAGTGTCCATGGCTATGATAGGGGATAGACAGATTTGAGAATGAACCGTTCTGGTGTCCACAATGTGTAACCAGATAACAGTAATGATAATAATCCCCAAAACTCCATTGTCAGTTTTGTTCATGACAATACTGATAAGTGTAGTGTCTGTTTTATAACATGCTGCCAGCCACTGTTAATGCAATTAGGCTGATTAGGCTACAATATGATTAGCCACAGCTAATTGGTAAAGACGATGGCTTATGCTTATATAATACAGTACACCTGTTCTGAAATATAGGTCAACCACCTGTGGAACATTCTGTATTGCTGCAGAGTCATTCACATTGTTTTTCACAGTCCCTTAGGGGATAAAAGGGAATGTACACTATATTTTTATACACACTTTCTATGATCTCAACACATTGGTGGAGTAGGCACCTGAAAATATCAACAAGGACACAATAAAATACACTTTCAAGATTGTTAATTATAGCATGGAACAAATGTGAATACTTCACTAGTTTTACACTGTCTGAAGTTGCCAACAAGGTTTACTCCAGTTACTGTAGCTAAGCATTTGATTGAACCTTTATTTATATATTGTTATTGTTATTGAGATAAAATGTCTTTCACAAAAGAGACCTGTAGACATAAGCCTCATTTATACTTGGTTCTAACATGAATCCTTTGTCCTGATCTTTTTTTTTTTTGGCCGGCAGGATATCCTTGTCCTATCGTGCACTAGCGACTCCTGTGGCCGTCTGGGTTAGGGGAGGGTTTGGCCGGCAGGATATCCTTGTCCTATCGTGCACTAGCGACTCCTGTGGCCGTCTGGGTTAGGGGAGGGTTTGGCCGGCAGGATATCCTTGTCCTATCGTGCACTAGCGACTCCTGTGGCCGTCTGGGTTAGGGGAGGGTTTGGCCGGCAGGATATCCTTGTCCTATCGTGCACTAGCGACTCCTGTGGCCGTCTGGGTTAGGGGAGGGTTTGGCCGGCAGGATATCCTTGTCCTATCGTGCACTAGCGACTCCTGTGGCCGTCTGGGTTAGGGGAGGGTTTGGCCGGCAGGATATCCTTGTCCTATCGTGCACTAGCGACTCCTGTGGCCGTCTGGGTTAGGGGAGGGTTTGGCCGGCAGGATATCCTTGTCCTATCGTGCACTAGCGACTCCTGTGGCCGTCTGGGTTAGGGGAGGGTTTGGCCGGCAGGATATCCTTGTCCTATCGTGCACTAGCGACTCCTGTGGCCGTCTGGGTTAGGGGAGGGTTTGGCCGGCAGGATATCCTTGTCCTATCGTGCACTAGCGACTCCTGTGGCCGTCTGGGTTAGGGGAGGGTTTGGCCGGCAGGATATCCTTGTCCTATCGTGCACTAGCGACTCCTGTGGCCGTCTGGGTTAGGGGAGGGTTTGGCCGGCAGGATATCCTTGTCCTATCGTGCACTAGCGACTCCTGTGGCCGCCTGGGTTAGGGGAGGGTTTGGCCGGCAGGATATCCTTGTCCTATCGTGCACTAGCGACTCCTGTGGCCGTCTGGGTTAGGGGAGGGTTTGGCCGGCAGGATATCCTTGTCCTATCGTGCACTAGCGACTCCTGTGGCCGTCTGGGTTAGGGGAGGGTTTGGCCGGCAGGATATCCTTGTCCTATCGTGCACTAGCGACTCCTGTGGCCGTCTGGGTTAGGGGAGGGTTTGGCCGGCAGGATATCCTTGTCCTATCGTGCACTAGCGACTCCTGTGGCCGTCTGGGTTAGGGGAGGGTTTGGCCGGCAGGATATCCTTGTCCTATCGTGCACTAGCGACTCCTGTGGCCGTCTGGGTTAGGGGAGGGTTTGGCCGGCAGGATATCCTTGTCCTATCGTGCACTAGCGACTCCTGTGGCCGTCTGGGTTAGGGGAGGGTTTGGCCGGCAGGATATCCTTGTCCTATCGTGCACTAGCGACTCCTGTGGCCGTCTGGGTTAGGGGAGGGTTTGGCCGGCAGGATATCCTTGTCCTATCGTGCACTAGCGACTCCTGTGGCCGTCTGGGTTAGGGGAGGGTTTGGCCGGCAGGATATCCTTGTCCTATCGTGCACTAGCGACTCCTGTGGCCGTCTGGGTTAGGGGAGGGTTTGGCCGGCAGGATATCCTTGTCCTATCGTGCACTAGCGACTCCTGTGGCCGTCTGGGTTAGGGGAGGGTTTGGCCGGCAGGATATCCTTGTCCTATCGTGCACTAGCGACTCCTGTGGCCGTCTGGGTTAGGGGAGGGTTTGGCCGGCAGGATATCCTTGTCCTATCGTGCACTAGCGACTCCTGTGGCCGTCTGGGTTAGGGGAGGGTTTGGCCGGCAGGATATCCTTGTCCTATCGTGCACTAGCGACTCCTGTGGCCGTCTGGGTTAGGGGAGGGTTTGGCCGGCAGGATATCCTTGTCCTATCGTGCACTAGCGACTCCTGTGGCCGTCTGGGTTAGGGGAGGGTTTGGCCGGCAGGATATCCTTGTCCTATCGTGCACTAGCGACTCCTGTGGCCGTCTGGGTTAGGGGAGGGTTTGGCCGGCAGGATATCCTTGTCCTATCGTGCACTAGCGACTCCTGTGGCCGTCTGGGTTAGGGGAGGGTTTGGCCGGCAGGATATCCTTGTCCTATCGTGCACTAGCGACTCCTGTGGCGGGCTGGGCGCAGTGCCAGGTGTACGCCAGTTGTACGGTGTTTCCCCTGACACACTGGTGCGGCTGACTTCCGGGTTAAGTGAGCAGTGTGGCTTGGTTGGGTTGTGTTTCGGAGGACTCACGGCTCTCAACCTTTGCTTCTCCTGAGTCGTACGGTAGTTGCAGCGACAAGACTGTAACTACCAATTGGGGAACTACAAATGTTCCACTCTCTACAGACATGGGAATCTCTCATCCAGCATGCTCTCAAATGGTTGAAGTTAGAGCTGGTTAATGTTTAACCAGGATGTGGACATGAAGTTGAGGGTTAGGGTTGAACTGGGTTGTGAGTTAGGGTTGAACTGGGATGTGGACATAAAGCTAGGATTAGGGTTGAGGGTTGAGGCTAAAGCCAAGGTCAGGATATTCCCCCCCTTTAATAATAAACAAGTAACCTATAAATATTAAGAGTGGGGAGGAACACAGTGTTTGTGTGGGGAGGGGAACACAGTGTTTGTGGGCAGAGCCACCAAGTTCAGTAGGCCAGGGTTAACGTGTTACTCTATCACTGGACTATTTCTGATCAGCAGCATGCAGGGAGAACGTGTACACGCTGGGATCATGTTATTGAGTGTTTGCAGACTGTGCGCTGTGGTGCACATGTTCCAATAGGAACTTCCATGTTAACACAGTGTTCCCTGAAGTGTTCAGTAATGCTCAGTAATGTTATGTGTCAACAACAACAGTCTCCTGGCAGTAAAGTATCGCTCAGGTGACCGCCACACGTTTCTGGTCAACACTGAAGCATAAAGATCAAAGGCATAAACTCTGGAGAATAAGATAGTGTTATAATACAATTAATACATTAAAAGAATAAGTTAGTTACTGTTATAGTACAGTTATAATGCAACCCCACTGAGCTTTAGAGGTCTGATATATTGCCACATGTGAAGCATGAAAGAGGGAAACCCAGCCTGTGCTTCTGGTACGGTACTCTCTTGGCATGTCAAGGTAGGACTAAGCTCTCCCTCCAACTGGATGCTTATACATTTCCATACATGTGCCCAGATTGTGAAATAGCTTTTGCCTTTTGTTCCCAGCCAGAAACATGTAAACCTGCAACCAATCCTTCTTTAATTAAGCCATTGCTAAGGCCTGAATTCAAACCGAAGAGGCCACAATGAAGATTGTCAAGTTGAAATGGACTTTAAGGAAAATAGCGTTGATATTATTTATTCACATGATGCAGAACACTCTCAGCTCTTTGGAATGAGTGCACTATAATAACTTTACACTCACACACTCACTTAGTCAAAGATATTGTTCAATTGGACTGAGGTCATTCTCTCAAACACACATGCTATTAGCAGCTAAGTATGGGCATAAACAACACCTTTAACATACATTAAGCCCATAGAAAATCCCACAGTTTTGCAGTCAGCTCTGTTACTGTCAGCTAGCCGTGGTCCTATGCTGCGCCCCTGTGAATGTTATTGGTTGATTGCTGAAGTTTAACTGGACGGCTGCTTGCAATCTTCATGCTGCTGCTTTCTGGCTCGTTGCTGATCTCTTGTGGACTTAGGCTGCCAATGCAGTCTTTTACATAGTGGTACACTGTCAGAAGACTCCCTAAGAAAAGAGACATTTACTTTGTTCCCTCGTTCTCAAGTGTTGTTTGATGGCTTGCATCTTATGACATCCTCATTCTACTAGCTGCTTGAGCCTGATGAACTGAAAATGCACTCTTATCTATGTGTCATCAGCACGACAGGTTGAGTACTGCACACTCTAAACATATTTGAGGACTTGGAAGGAGACTTTGTATGGCGTACACTAGCTCATTAAAAAAAAAAAGTGATTGGCAAGGCAAAGGTAAAATTGTGACAGAGTATGGACAAATCTTTATAACTGTGTTGGACACTGTGGATATAGACACATTTAGGAGGTGCAGCAGCTCAGATAGTGACATTGAACATGATTATGTACTACTGCATCCGTATCCTGGTCATTCTGTGAATATATATTGACACAAAGAGACTGAAGAGGCACCATGGCAACAGAGAAGAGCTTGTGGAGCACGTCTATCCACAAGGCTACTCCATCTCTCCATCTCTCCCATACATTCTCTGCCCTCCATCCCCAATCAAAGAAAGCAATTCAAGTAGCCAAGTTTCGGTTTGATAGCTCATCACACTGTTTTATTCAGTTACTGACATCTCAGAAGAGAGCCTTGCAATGCTGCTGTTGGTAACCAACATTTTTTACCATAGCGTTGACGTTACACTGAAAAAAAGCGCTATTTCAAAACAAACACAAGTCCCTCATCAATAGTGATATGTCAGAGGCAGAGAATATCCTGTCTGGGCGGCTTTGCATGAAACAAACGACAATTTTTCTGCCTTTTCTTTTGTCTTTTTAGTCGCTTCACATATATCAATAAATATTTATACCTATAAACACTTTTCAAAAAAATCTAAATATTCAGTCACAGGTACTGGAAAAAGCTCCACTTTTAGATCACAATGATTAATGTACAAAACAATGATACACGTTTCATATAAATGTCATGGTAATAGGTAGAGAGTCTTTACTGCCATCAGCAAAGATCATAATGGATAAAAAATAAACTCAGAGATTCAGCGTTTCCTGAGGTTCCTGTGTCCCCCCTTGAGGACCAGGAGAGGGGGAATGGCTTTTACATCACATCACTGAGGAGCTGTTACGAAAGGTCAAAGTGTTCCTTATAACAACCAGGGAATGTGATCATAATAGAATCATCATAAAATGATTGCCTGCCACTATGTTTCAACTACTGTACACATGTTCTATTATTAAATGTTTTGTGTTTCTCAGTAATTTAGTTAAATGCTAATGAATCAATTCCGCACCAGGTGCCATGAGCTGCTATCAGCATGTTATAGAGGGCTATTCAGTAGAGGAAAAACTGGTGGGTTATCTGCAATCCCTCAGTGGGGGATCCATGTATCATTATGCTACTGATAAATCTCAGACAGAGGTAGGCTATTCATGGTGCACTTTGAACTGGCGTGACTCCCTCTCACTCCAGAATCCCTATAGGGCTATCAGCCATCATCAGATATCAACCCCAACCTGGTTGTCTTAGTCTATCCTCACTTTGGCCATGTGAATGTCATCTGACCTGACCACCATTCAAAGCAGTCACATCTGTCTGCATTTGATGCAATGCACTAAAGACATGTCTGAGTAAATATAAACAGGCGGGGTAGGGTGAGAAAATAACATGGACGAAAAGTAAAAGTCTTTTGAAAAATCTGTACATGTAAACATCACACTTTCACTGAGTCCAAAAAACCAGAAGGAAAAAATACAAAGCGTCACATTGGTATACAGTAAATTACACCCCCGCACAGAACTGCAGTCTCTGGCCAATGCAGGAGAAGTAACAATGAAAGTAATATCAAGAACAATATACGTTTTACAAAGCACCACCAACTGATAAGTTAAAACAGGCAAGGGTTGAAACGGCGTAGATTTTTCTGGAACAGTGCTGTACCCCACAGAAAAACGATTTAGATTTAAAATGTTTCTTTTACAGCCCTTTGAACAGTTATACAAACATCTGACCACATCAGCAATGCACAAGCTACTAGGGCTTTTACGCTCAGTTTTTTTAATCAAACATCTATACATTACATTGTCCTGCCTATGCAAAGAGAAATCCCACTGGCCACTAAAATGGGTCTACAAATGGTTGTGTTTTCATTGGTCACAGTAGCTGCAGCACACGTAAAATGTAGCTCGTAGTCTTAAGACAAATTAAGAAGAGAAAGTTATCGCTTCCTTTTTTTGAACACACAAAGCAAAGTGATGCATTAGTTAAACGTGGATGAATAGAATTAAGATCAACCCGGCATCAGTAAAATAATGAAGTGTAGATAGTAGTTTCCTGATGGCTGTTGGAAATGATGGCTGGCCAAAAGTAGACAAGGGGCAAATGGAGGTGGAGGAGACACGGAAGACATTTAAGAGTATCGGGACAGAGCCCCAGGTAGCGATCAAGTTGATTGATAAAGTCTATCCAAAGAAGTCTATCCAAATTAACCGTGTTCAAATGTGTGGACGCCTGAGCCTTCCTTGATATTTCAAAATAACAGTTTGTAAAGCCTGACTAGTGTAGCTAAAATACAATTTCGGAAGTCTGATGTGTGCAAAATATAATGAGCTTTTAAAGCAATAGTTTACTTGTGTTGCTAGTAAAAATTCAGATTGAAGTAATTTAGTTTTTAAGACAATGAGATTGGATGAGTCTGGCTTGAGCCTTGCCATGAACTTTATAACCCAGTATTGTGCATTTTAAGAGTGCTTATGTGTTCCACATCAAATTATCCATACGATCAGGGGCGCAACTTTGGTTTTAGAAGTGGGTGGACATATCTTTAAAAAAATGTTTTATCCAATCGGATAAACACTCCAAACAGTCTACCCGAACCCTCATGGTCCTAAAGCGCACCGTTGCCTCATTTTGTATCACATTCCAATGATAAAACTGGGGGGGACGAAAATGCCATTTCAGAATGTGTCCCCACCCCCCATCCCCAGTGAAAGTTGCACCCCTGCATACAATTATCAGTTGAGTGGACAAAAATATCTACATTTAAATCGATACAGACAACCAAAATGGAAAGCAAAACACACACTCATATCAGCTCTCATCATATACCACCATCACCATCCCATTGTCAAGCACGTTTAGCTTAAATGTGTAAATTGAATTTATGAATCAAGTATGATGTTCTGTAACAATGTCCGGTTACAAATATGTACCATGTTATTTTATCCTGAGCTGTAAAGTGCTTCCAAACTTGCAATAGATTATACATTTGAAATATAATAAAGCAGTCCAATTATGTCATGGATGGTGACCATGAATAAATTACAGATAATTTTGTGCATGTCATTTTAAACGTAGACTGACCGGTTCTTGGATTGATCATCCCAGCAGTTTAGTTAATATATGTGCTGCTGACTTCAATCATTTATGATAAATGACACTGAAATATATTCCTCTCTGGTATGAATTATCTGACAAATCTATAAGGTGCTGACCAGGTTGATTGCGTGAAATAATTGTTTTCTTTGTTTTCGAATGTTGAGTTTACAGAGCAAACTTGTTTACAATGTCTTGTACAAAAGAGCGTTGAAACGGGCCACTCCACATCACTTCACACAACAAACAGAAATCAAAAACAACACACAGTAATGCTAACGTTCAACAACAATAACAAAAGTAGATAAATAGAATTCTTACAACACATTTCTTAGTGCTGAGTGCTCCACTGACTGGCCTGTCTGTGTATCTGTTCAGAGAAAGGATGTGCTCTGCTTATGGCTACGGTACTCTGTGCTGCCCCCCACGTACAGCACACACACCATAGCAAGAAATTGAGAGAGTAAACTGTGATGCGATCACACATTTTCAAGATTGTCTTTTGCTACTTTTTTTAAACAGTGTTGTGTTTGATAACGCAATTTCTGTTGATGAGAAATGCAAAGACGGGTACGAAAGAGGAGTTGAGGCGGAGAGGATATGGTGGGATTTGGAGGGAAATCTTTTTCTATAGCAGGCCAACAGCTGATTACAAGGAGCCCAATGCATTCCTCATACAATTCCATGACACAACCACGTGACGTTCATGAGACAAAGTTCATACGCAACCATGTGCTGTTCATATCTGACTGACTTAAAACCACACAAACTCTTGCAAAACTCTTACAATTGGACTAGGAAATATTCTCACGTTTCAGATCATTCTGTGTCCTATTCACATTTGTCTGATTGGTGCCATTCAATGAAAGGCTTCAGTTATATTAGAGACAAAGACGAACAGCGTTCAAAACAAAGAACAATGAAGCTACAGTGCTGCCAGGGGATATCATTTCTTTCCCCCTTCCATTTATACAGCATTCCTGATTGACAACTAACGTTTCTGCTCCCAGTGGAGCCTCACAAAGTATGGGATGTTTGTTTTTCAGTTTAGCTCATCACACTGAGACTGAAAGCATGGGGAGCAGTTAGAGGTACCATGAGAAGACCTCCTTTTGCACAAAGTCTCACAAAAAGCCATCATGACTATGTGGATATTGGCTTGACTTGCCAAAATGGTATATCCACGCATGCACATTTACTGATTATCTTCCATATTGCACCTTGTTCCACACGTTTCCCAGAAGCAGTAACCTTTTGCCTACGATCCAAAGCCTGTAGGCTTGGAAACATTACAGTGCTTTACCCTACAGGTTTAACATCCCTGTTTGCATACCTACATCTTCAAACTTTAAAAACTACTGTTGAGATGAACAGATCAGTTACAAAAGGTCAAATCTGAAGCAGCAATACATGTTTGACAATTACCTCCTCAGAGCTTAGAAAAGAGCATCCACTGAAGGAGGTGACTTCGGGGTGTTTCTGGGGGAATGGATGAAGTGGGTAGGGTGTAGGTTTGTTATGGGAATGGCAGAAGGTAACTGGGCACTAAGATCAGTGTGAAATTATGGATTGTATTCTTCTTTTAATTGTTTCTGCTCCTGTGATATGTAAACTGTGAATGTGTACCATATATCTACCATCTGCTGTATATGGCCCAATTGTGCAATGCAGTTTTACTCCTATTCTTTACTTTGACTCTTTATTCAGTTGAGTGTATAGATGTCTGACTGTGTGTGACTGAGGGTGATAGTGCAGACGGAGAGTCTGGGGAGACGGCGCGGTTCGGCCCGGTCTGGCCTGGTTCTGTTTCAGTTATGCTGCAGGATTAGGTTTTCCAGCTCATCTGCGGAGCGGAGCAGGAAGGCGGCAGACTCTCGATACCCGGCGATGAGCTGCCGCACCGCTGTGACCTCAGGGGGGCTGAGCTGAGCCGAGGCTCCTCCCCCGCCTCCACCCTGACCACCGTGACTGTTAGAACTGGAGGAAGAGGAGGAGGTGGGAGCCACAGACTTCATACTGAGATCAGTGGGACCTGGAGAGAGAAATTATAGTTTACTGTAAATTTGATTACCCCATACAGTAAAGAAAGCACAAGATTATTGTCAAACACAGGGTCTATAGAAACTGTAATATTATTGATATACATTATAGGCAATAATTAATCACACTAATATAGATACAGGCACATACAAACACACATTGACAAACACATTCCCATTGACTCTAGGTCTAGGAATATAGGAATTGGGTTAAAGCTAATTACCATTGGTCTGTGTGGTGGCACCGGTGGTCGGCAGGTTGTTGCCAATTGCCCCGTAACTGTGGAAGCTGTAGTTGAGGCCTCCGTTGGTGCCGTTGGTGTAGACTGGGTCCTGGGTTTGGGACTGGGAGTAGGCTGAGGCAGCCAGGGAGAAGCCTGAGGGGGCCCCTGAGGCCGGGTCCCTGGAGCCGTTCTTATCAACAGTAGCAAGTTCCTCCTAGGGGAGGAGTTACAATAGTTATTACACTGTACTTACAGGAAGAAGAAAATAGTAATAAGAACATGTAAAGTATTAGCAAGATATACAGTAAATTAATATACTGTAGCTACTTACAGATGTACTATCTTAATTTGTTCACTCTGTTGTCGCAGAGAATGTGCAAATTGTAGTGTACTCGTGGTTTAAAAAGGCTTCTAAAGTTTGTAATGTCCACTTTAAAATGTCAGACTTTATCTATTCTAACAACAAAAAATGATCAACCCCTACAAAAATGTCCATTAATTATAATCCAAATAATAATTCACATTTCCTGTTGCAGCATGATTATATTCCTGCTGTGAGAAACTGGTCAAGTTAAGATAGAACATCTGTACTGCACATACTGCTAGTGATGTCACCAACTTTTCTGTAAATTGTCATTATTTCGCCACTATGGCCTATTTATTGCCTTACCTCTCTAATCTTACTACATTTGCACACACTGTACATAGATTTTTCTATTGTGTTATTGACTGTACGTTTGTTTATCCCATGTGTAACTCTGTGTTGTTTGTGTCGCACTGCTTTGCTTTATCTTAGCCAGGTTGCAGTTGTAAATGAGAACTTGTTCTCAACTGGTTAAATAAAAAATTAAAATTAAAATAAAAACTATTCTGTAAATATTCCAGAATAACACACTCTTTATCTACTGTCATGGATAAACAAACACACAAATGAATACACTCGAAAATCACATTAATGAATGAATACACACATTCTGTGAACACACACTCACAGGGCCTTGATAGACATCTAGTCGCATCCTCTTGGCAGCATTGCGTGTCTCACTTTCACAAGCAGCAGCAAGAATGTTCTCTGCCATGGCAGAGGTGAGGTGGGGAGGTGTGGGCCGTGTCTGACAGCACAGACAAAACAGAGACAGTGTGAAGGGTGTGCATTATAACATTACTGTGCGAGTGAATTTAGTGAACATTTATGCATGTTCATGAAACGTGTACATTGGCAGATAAAAAAGCATAGCTTTCTACAAATCCTGGCCGTCCTAGTCTCTAAAAACAATCAGAATACGGAGGGGAACAGTGCCTACCTCAAAACCAACCTTCTTCAAACGGCGGCAGGACTTGAGGTAGGTGCGGATGCGCTTGCGTGAGCGCTCCTGGAACTCAGGGAACTGTCGGCTGCACGACTCGATGATGGCCTGGATCTTCTCCTTGGGCTGCTTGGAGATGGGCACCATGCGGTCCAGGTTCTCATCCACAAACAGACGAACAAACATCTGAGAAGGCAGAGATGGAGGGGGAAGGGAGGAGAGAGGGGAGGTTGGGGTGTAGAGGGGAGGAGAGGGGGAAGAGAGAGTTTATAAGGGACACAAGAGAGGATGGGGGGTGTAGAGGGGAGGAGAGGGGGAAGAGAGAGTTTATAAGGGACACGAGAGGATGGGGGGTGTAGAGGGGAGGAGAGGGGGAAGAGGGAGTTTATAAGGGACACAAGAGAGGATGGGGGGTGTAGAGGGGAGGAGACGGGGAAGAGGGAGTTTATAAGGGAGGAGAGGATGGGGGATGTAAAGGGTAGAGAAAGGATGGGGGTGTAAAAGGGACGAGAGAGGAGAAGTGGGTGTAGAGTAGGGGGAAGCAGGAGGGGGAGGTGTTAACAGGGGAAAAAAGAGCCAAAGCAGAAAGGGGAGCAGCCAGGGCGGTGGAGCATGAAATAGGGTGGAAAGAAAAGGAGAAGGGATAAAGAGGGGGGAGAGAGGAAATAAGATATACTGAATACCAAACATTTGAAGCATGTCATTTCAAATTTTAACTCTTACATTCATATTCTTTAGAAAAAGAGCAAACATGACTTCTTTGTTGATATTTGGGTTGCATAAAGACCAACTGCATTGCATAAAGGCCAATTGCTAAGTAATACAACCATTGAAGTCTATATTTACAAGTGACAGTTGTGATGGGACTCTTACATTGAAGGCTTTCAGCCTCTCTGGGTCCATTCCCTCTGCATCAGTGATCTTATCACTGTCATCATGGTCGTCGTGATCGTCATCATCATCATCAATGATCTGAGCACGCCCAGAGGTCAAGTCCTCAGCGCTCATGCTCAGTTCAGTCTTCACTGAGTCATAGCTTCCGGAGCTGTACTGAGGAGACTAAACACAAACACACACACACACACACACAGACAAACACACACACACGTACACACATACACACACACATATCGCTATTAAAGCAACAGTTGAGGACACAAAGCAATGTTCAAGGTTCCTATCAAAAGGCCATATTCAAATACCTTCGCTATCCTTACCTTGTTGCCGTAGTCTGGATTCCCGGGGCACTTCCTGGTGGAGTCAGTTGGGTAGGGCGTCCCAACAGGGCTCCCCACAGGCAGCAATCTGTCGGTCAGATTGACTGGTTGCTGGTCCTCTGAGGAGGAAGAGGAGGAGGTGGTGGTGCTGAAGTCCAGGGGAGCACTCACCCCGTTCTCAGTCACCTCCCTGTATGGAGCCAATCCATCTGGAGGGACAGCGCCCACAACCATCGCCTCCGGAGGGGTCAGGGCTGGCAGACCGTGGCCGCTGCCACTCTCAGAGGAGTCATCATCTGTCAGAGAGAGCAGGAGAGAGAGAAACGATAAAGAGATGGAAACACTGATGGAAAATCCACTGATGGAAACACCACTGATGGAAACACCACTGATGGAAACACCACTGATGTAAAATCCACTAATGGAAACACCACTGATGGAAACACCACTGATGGAAACACCACCTCACCTATTCCCAGCAACGCAAGGTAGTATAATGATTTACAGATTACGTTTAACTCAAATTAGTCTCAACAAATCCAGAGATTACTATTCATTTAAAAAAATCTCACCATTACACCATTTTTGAATGAAAATGCAAACAGACAAATCCTGCCAATAGAGTTTTTGCTAATGGTCCAAGCTAGGTTGGTGTGTTGAGAGGATGCGTTGTGTGGCTGTTGTTTTTGATGGAGTAAATGTGTACATGTTTTTGCTTGCTCAATAATTTCTCTCCTTAGTTGGGGGAGGGGTCGACATGCATTATGTTGTGCTGTCAGAGTGTTTGTATAGGAAGAGGGGGGTATTGGGGTCAGCTGTCAGAGTGTTTGTATAGGAAGAGGAGGGTATTGGGGTCAGCTGTCAGAGTGTTTGTATAGGAAGAGGAGGGTATTGGGGTCAGCTGTCAAACTAATAGGGGGTGCTTTTGCAGTGGAGGCTTGAGTTATGATGGAGGTTTCAAACGGGGGAAGGATGGAGATGAGGAGGGAGGAAGGGAGGAGGGGGAGAACATGATGGGGAAGAGGTGAAGGGGCGGAAACAGACCCTCACAAGGCTGGCATGTGAAGTATGAGGGAACAGTATTGATGTGTGACAATAACACTGTTGGGGGTATGCTGTTAAACCACAAAGACAGCTGATTTCTACCACTCTAACCATCGCCTTTTCCCTAAGGCAGGGGGGACCATCAAAGTCTCCCTTTCCTCCATTCAAATCTAAAAGGGTCCACTCACAGGGATTTCCATTGTTGTGCTGAGCCTGTGAGGCCTCGTATGGCTTTTTTTTTATTGTGTTGACTACTAAGAATCCAGCCAGTGCAAAATCTGTGACTTTTTCTTTGAATACACTATTCAGTACAAACTGATAACCGGTTATCTATAGTGGATGTCCACTTTCCCTTCATGAGGTAGTCATGGATGGAGGTGGGGGTGGGTGGGTGGAGGCCCTTAGGCATTAGGGATTAAGGTTGGGTTGGGGTACTGAAACACTCCACATGAAGGGGGAGTTGGTTTTATTAGTACATTAATAACAGCACATGTTGCTGCCTATACTATGAGTATATGCACCCCCCCCCCACACACCTGTTAATGTACACACCAACTCCAACTCATCCATTGCGTGTAAGCAGGAACATACTGCACACAAACACACAAACACAAAAAGGCCAGCAGTTTACCATCCTCCTCTTTGAGTGTGGTCTGTGGGCTTTGTACATTCTCTCCATTGGGGGGACTGAGCTCAGGGACAGGGGGACGCTCAGCAGAGACCCACGTGGGCTCAGTCATATCCATGTCCTCACTGCTCACCGAACTGTCATCCTGAGGAGAGCGAGAGACATAGAAATAGGAAGATTGAGACACTTATCAAGCTACGATTTCGTCCCTGGGGAGAAGTCTAGGAAAAGTGAATAGGCTGCTGAAGAGAGCAGTAGACTGCATGAGGTAAATCACTCTCACTCAGGTGGACAAAGGCTAGACCAAAAAGCTTCCCCTTTGCCACTTTTTATTTGAGCTAGCAGTCAGGACATGTGTTAAACACACACAATAAGAGTACATTATGAAAAATGGAAATGGAAAGCACAGTCCACACTCAGTCCAAGTTGAGGCAATGACATTTTCTCCTGAGAGAATCTCCTTATTAAATAATGTGTCTTGAAGCACTGTTATTTTTAACTGTGGAAAGTAGAAACCCCAAACTTGTTCACTCTAATGGAACACAGCCAGGAGTAGCCTAGCAGTTAAGAGGTTTCGGCCAATAACCGAAAGTTTGCTGGTTTGATTCTCCTAGCAGGCAAGGTGGAAAATTCTGCTGTTCTGCCCTGACTTTGGTAAATAATCTACTTACAAGGAGGCCTGGCCTATATGCACTGTAAACCCCAAGGCAATTTTAACTCAATACTTCTAGTAAGTTGTACTCAAAGTTAATGAAAAGTCATTATAACTTCAAATGTTTATGTGGTACTGACTCAAAACTAAATGACAAGTCACACCAACTAAATTGTTTTAAGATATGATAACAAATGAACTTTTTTTCCCAGCATGCTCTACTGCAGGTAGATTTTTTGGAATTGTTTTTAATATCTGTGTTTTTGCATGTACATTGAGTGATTGATTGATTGATTAAATGTTAGGCTACACAAAGATACATCTTTTTTTTTTTATCTAATCCAATCATTGAATTTTTGCACCCGCTACTGAAATGGCTGTTCCAGTTTAAATGGCTTAGGTATTTTCCTCCCACTGTTCTTAACCCTGGCAGTCATTATGAATGCAGGTTGTGGGTGAATACAAATTTCAAGTGTTGGATAGCCTAACGCTGGCGAGATTCCAATAGGAATTACAAATCACTTTGCAAGCCAGCATAATGTGATTGATTACAGTTAGGGTTGTACAATCCTGGTCAATTTCCCAAGTTTTCCATAAATCATGGTTGGAAGATTACTGGAATTTTGAGGGGAATGTTATAGTATTTTGCAACCCTACTTGCAGGCCTGATGTGGCCTGTAAAACTATGAGTTTCAGGCCACTGTATAAGGCCTTATTATATATGTAATGGCTCAATTATAATTATAATATTTGCCTAGGAACTCACTTCGTGAAGGCCACAGGACGGAAAATTAAAGAATTCAGCAACCATGTCTCTGTCACTAACAAATAGTCATGGGTGGTAACTCTACAATTCAATTGAAAATGCAAGACACACTGGGAAATTATTAGAGGCATGGCTTACTGGGGGCCTTAAATGTAAGTATACCTTACTCAAGAAAACTGCATTTGTATGCATTTGAAGGTAGTACTGCTCACTTCAGCTATTTAAGTTTCAGGTAATCAGTTTTCTCAAAATGTTTGAGTAGCCAGAACTTATCCGATTTTACAGTGTGCATGACGAAATAACATCTACTGCTCTTGCCAGGCCAGGGGTGTTGCAGATGGGGTTAGCTTATTATGAATACACTGGCTAATACCTTGCATATATCATGAACCTATGAGAACACAGTTGAACCCACATACAGAACATTACAGTATAGTACAGTACAGTAAGAACCAAGAACTGATATCCTCCTGAGGAAACACAACACACTCCTCTGAGGGTTCTGTAGAGGGCTGAGGCACTTACTGGAGGCTCTATTAGGTACCAAGTGATGCATGGTGTAATAAAGAGAGAGAGGGGAGGAGAGAGAGAGAGAGAGGGGAGGATAGAGAGGGGGGGGGGGAGAAAGAGGGGAGGAGAGAGAGAGGGGAGGATAGAGAGGGAAGGAGATAGAGAAGGGAGGAGAGATAGAGAGGGGAGGAGAGATAGAGAGGGGAGGAAAGATAGAGAGGGTAGAGAGAGTAGATAAATAGAGAGGGGAGGAGAGATAGTTTGAGAGAGGGGGAGAGAGAGGGAGAGAGAGAGGGGAGAGAGAAAAGAAGAGAGGCAGAGACAGCTAGAAAGGGGTGAGTTGGAGAGTGATAAAGGATGAGGGAGACCTGAAGCGGCAGGCAGAAACATGGGATGTAAATAAATAGAATACCCTATTCTGTTCTATGTTAACCACCCTCCCAAACTTCCAATAGTGTTTGGAACACAATGACCACCACATTAGAAGGGCCCTCTGCAAGAACTCTCCACCACTCTTTCTGTTGCTGTTTTTTATTATCTCGCTCTCCTTCTCTCTCTCTCTTACACATGCACATGCATGTTTAATTGATTTAGGCATTTATGCATGAATAAACGACGTGCACAATCTCCGACATGAAAGCTGTGAAAAGTGACATCATTGATGACATAGGCTACCATGTCCTGCAGCCAAAATGTCAACTGGTCAAGCAAAGGTGAGATTCATTCAAAACGGAACTGACTGAGCTGTATCACGGCAATATCTTCAAAATACACTATATATACAAAGGTATGTGAACACCCCTTCAAATTAGTGGATTTGGCTATTTCAGCCACAACCGTTGCTGACAGGTGTGTAAAATCAAGCACACCACCATGCAATCTCCATAGACAAACATTGGCAGTAGAATGGCCTTAATGAAGAGCTCAGTGACCTACAACGTGGCACTGTCATAGGATGCCACCATTCCAACAACTCAGTTCGTCAAATTTCTACCCTGCTAGAGCTGCCCCGGTCAACTGTAAGTGCTGTCATTGTGAAGTGTAAACTTCTAGGATCAACAAAGGTGATTTCCCTAAAATCCTACCGCGCGGGTGTGCGTAAGAAGTCCAGTGTTGGAGTAGAATGAGGCAGAGTGTTGTCTCTGATGTCACTGTCACGATACAGTGAACTACAGTGGCCTACAGCAGCCTACAGTAGCCTACAGCAGCCTATAGTGGCCTACAGCAGCCTACAGTAGCCTACCGCAGATTACAGTGGCCTACAGCAGCCTACAGCAGCCTACAGTGGCATATAATCAAATCCTGTCCGTGTCTTTAGATTCTAATTGGTGAATCTGCTGCCTCCCTTGCTGTGTTTAGATAGTTGGTTAACCATAACATTGTCCTCACCCCTCCATCTTTTTTTCATGGCACTTGATGTTAAATTTCTAGTAGATCCCGCTAGGCCCTGTGCTGAATGCAAAGTTGTAGACAAAGAAGATAAACTGAGTCAATCTGGGCTTCATTTTTGTTGTTGTTGCAATCCATTGCAGTTGAGTGGGTCCTGATGTTCCAGAGGACGTAAACCTATCGGTGTCTACCCTACTCGCAAAGTCAAAGAAATGTGTGGATATGGAAACGTTTCAAATGTACCCCCCCCCCCCCCCCCCGAACACACACCCACCCGAACACACACCCACCCACACACTGTATGCCTTACCCGCTCATTGGCAGTCATGCACTGTAGTTTCATCTGTTTCAGGTAGGTGGCAGTCAGTGGCATGTTGTAGTCAATGAGGTCCGGAACCAAGGAGGTTGGTCGATCATTTTCTGTACAGAGAATACAGTAACACTCATACAGTAAGATCATTCCCAAAACAAACAATCAGGTAAAGCAAACTACGCATTAAGAGCTTTTTGAGTACTCCCACGTGCCATTTGGGCTCCGCAACACCCCTACACTGTCTATTGGTTTTCTTGGACCGGAATGTCCATTCATCTGATCTGGTTCCTCTGATCTTAATCAGAATCGATCTCCGATTAAAAGGCAATTATGACAACCATGGTGGCCCTTGAGATCTGGAGTCATGAACTGCTGTTTTAATGCTGCAACCTAAACAATGGGAAGCCCTCTGTGTTCCCCACCATGACCACTAGAGAGACCCCATGCTCCTTCTATTGGAACATTGTATTCATTATTTAGGACCTCTTGGGTCTTTGTTCCATCATTTGGCTTAATGATGGCCTCCACCTTTAATTGCCCCTAAGAATGGCTTACGAAACATTCACAGAGACCTACGACTATATATTTAAACGACAGATTGGACACTGCGTTGAGTGTGTGAAGCCCAATGAATATGGGGCTGTAGATGTACTAGCAGTCAATTCAATGGGTCAATATGTATAGTAGCATTGCAATTCATCATTTTGACAAAGGTAGTAGGAAGGTGATATGCGTTATAACAATAACCCCTTATAAAGCTTTAGAAGGAATTGTTGCTATTCAGATAGATGTCAAATTGAAAGGAGTCTTTCTTATCAAACAAGACTTTTATACCTGAATAAATATATACAGTCAATTAATAAACAGGAGCCAGTAAACTGACTTGGGAGTTAGTAACCTTTGAACTCTGCAGTGCTGGGATTGATGTGCATCCTCTTCTGACACTCTCCACAGTTCATTAGGAAGCGTGTCACTGCCTCCCTGGGCAGGAAGGCGTACGTCTCCGCTATCTGTGCCAGGGGAAAGGTCAGAAGGCACAGGTCAGGGCAGGAGTAGAAGAGGTATAAACTGTTATTAAAGCCTGGGATCAGTGATTATGTTAATGCTTTGTTATCTGGGGTTGGCATGGTGAGGAAGGAATCCTTCCTCAATGCTCCAACAACCTCTCTCTCTCTCACACACACATCTGCTGCTGATATCCTGACTGTTTGAATTGACCATCTACTTATTTCTGCTTTGATATCCCATGCTGGAGCTGGGGCCTTTTCTTCACCTGCTCGCTCTCTCTCAGGTGCAGCTGACTCATATATATTCCCCTCTCTCTCCCTCCTCTGTTTATCTCTGCCTCTCTGCCCCCACTGGCGTTTCCCTGCTAAACAAGGCGACCTTCATGTGACCATGGCAAGGCAGCAGGGATGCCCAGCTCACCCCCCTCTCCCCCTCCCCCAGGGCAGCATAGAGGGAAAGGCCGACCAGAGGAATCTGCACTTCCCAGAAGGCCAAGGTGACAGCTCCATATTATGCCCCTGCCCCAATGGCGCTCAGTGCCTTCTCAAAAGGGTACGTGCTATGAGATGTGACAGGACCTCTCTACAGGGCAGGGGCGAGAGGCAAGAGAGGGAAATGGCCCTGGTCCCCAGGGGGTTTAACAGCCATGCTCCCTAAAAAACTGTCTCACTACACAGACAAAGCCCCCCCAGCTGCAGACACAGACTTGGCTCTTCAGACCTCACTAGATCCTAAATACACTGGGTGAATACAGTTGCAACATAGAACAATATGATCTAGGAATGCATACGCTGTTGATGATGTGGTTTATCTATGTGCTATACTTTTTTTTTTATCAAATCAAATTTTATTAGTCACATGCGCTGAATACAACAGGTGTAGATCTTACAGTGAAATGCTTACTTACAAGCCCTTAACCAACAAAGCAGTTTTACCAAAAATACCTAAAAAATAAGAAATAAAGTAACAAATAATTAAAGAGCAGCAGTGAAATAACAATAGCGAGGCTATATACAGGGGGTACCGGTACAATGTGCGGGGGCACCGGTTAGTCAAGGTAATTGAGGTAATATATACATGTGGATAGAGTTATTAAAGTGACTTATGCATAGATAATAACAGAGAGTAGCAGCAGCGTAAAAGAGGGGGGGGGGGGGGCAATGCAAATAGTCTGGGTTAGCCATTTGATTAGATGGTCAGTTGTCTTATGGCTTAGGGGTAGAAGCTGTTTAGAAGCCTCTTGGACCTAGACTGGCGCTCCGGTACCACTTGCCCTGCGGTAGCAGAGAGAACAGTCTATGACTAGGGTGGCTGGAGTCTTTGACAATTTTTAGGGCCTTCCTCTGACACCACCTTGTATAGAGGTCCTGGATGACAGGAAGCTTGGCCCCAGTGATGTACTGGGCCGTACGCACTACCCTCTGTAGCGCCTTACGGTCAGATGCCGAGCAGTTGCCATACCAGGTGGTGATGCAACCGGTCAGGATGCTCTCAATGGTGCAGTTGTAGAACCTTTTGAGGATCTGAGGACCCATGTCAAATCTTTTCAGTCTCCCGAGGGGAATAGGTTTTGTCATGCCCTCTTCACGACTGTTTTGGTGTGCTTGGACCATGTTAGTTTGTTGGTGATGTGGACATCAAGGAACTTGAAGCTCTCAATCTGCTCCACTATGGCCCTGTCGATGAGAATAGGGGCGTCCTCGGTCCTCCTTTTCCTGTAGTCCACAATCATCTCCTTTGTCTTGATCACATTGAGGGAGAGGTTGTTGTCCAGGCACCACACAGCCAGGTCTCTGACCTCCTCCCTATAGACTGTCTCATCGTTGTTGGTGATCAGGCCTACAAATGTTGTGTCATCGGCAAACTTAATGATGGTGTTGGAGTCGTGCCTGGCCATGCAGTCATGAGTGAACAGGGAGAACAGGAGGGGACTGAGCACGCACTCCTGAGGGGCCCCCGTGTTAAGGATCAGCGCGGCAGATGTGTTGTTACCTACCTTTACCACCTGGGGGCGGCCTGTCAGGAAGTCTAGGATCCAGTTGCAGAGGGAGGTGTTAAGTCCCAGGGTCCTTAGCTTAGTGATAAGCTTTGAGGGCACTATGGGGTTGAATGCTGAGCTGTAGTCAATGAATAGCATTCTCACATAGGTGTTCCTTTTGTCCAGGTGTGAAAGGGCAGTGTGGAGCCCAATAGAGATTGCATCATCTGTGGATCTGTTGGGGCGGTATGCAAATTGGAGTGGGTCTAGGGTTTCTGGGATAATGGTGTTGATGTGAGCCATGACCAGCCTTTCAAAGAACTTCATGGCTACATACATACATGAGTGCTACAGGTCGGTAGTCATTTATACTTTTGTCTCCTGTTGAGGATGCGTGGTTGTCTAAGTAACTACTGATGCTATGAATAAGAAATAGCCAGTCTATAAAATGCATATTTTTTGTGGCAGTTTCTAAGAGAATAGGAAGATGCTTTAGTACAGTCTATATAGGATGCCTATTGATGAACTGATTGTTTATGTTGGCTCGGTGCCAGTCTTACTGCTTTATAGGTCTTCTTCTGGCCAGCGTGTTTAGGTGCTCTACCAGGGTCGGCACCCATCTCCACATGCATGGCATAGATGATGTCGAAGAAGTCCTCCACCACTGCCACCCTCTTTAGGGATGAGCTGTCCTGGGCCGAGCCTGCATCTGCACACTGGAAGACAGAGAGGGAAACATTCAATACCCTGCCTGAGAAGACTAAGGCCTGTGTGCGTGTGTGTGTGTGTGTGTGGGGGGGGGGGGGGGGGGGGGTAGACGTGTGGGTGTGTTGTCCGTGCATGCATGTGTGTGTGTTTCAGTTCTTTATGGAAAAAGATCTCCGAAACATAACAGTCATGAAAATCTGAAAATATCTGAACCCCTGAGGCTATTGGCTGATACAGGGCTCGTAGTGTGAATGTTAACAAGATGGTTTTCTTATCCCAGCTTTGAGAACAGTGATGATGATTCAGCAGAGCAATATGGATCAGCACACAGCACACAGGAGTGACAAATATGGAGAAGCTCAGGCAGGGTCCAGGACAAATCACCACAGGGTCAGCTCTACTGAGATGTCCAGTGCTACTGTCTGTGTCTAAGTAGCTCCCTGCTCTACAGGCTAGCTGCCTGTCTGTGTCTAAGTAGCTCCCTGCTCTACAGGCTAGATGCCTGTCTGTGTCTAAGTAGCTCCCTGCTCTACAGGCTAGCTGCCTGTCTGTGTCTAAGTAGCTCCCTGCTCTACAGGCTAGCTGCCTGTCTGTGTCTAAGTAGCTCCCTGCTCTACAGGCTGGCTGCCTGTCTGTGTCTCGGGCTAGCCTAACAGAGTGTTTCCTGACAGATGTCACTGGCTCAGGCTGCTGCTTCTGGCTCTGGGTATCATCACACACCCACTGGCCAGATCACTGCTGGGGCTGGGGCTAGTGTACTGCAGTGGGCCTCGATCCATCTTGTGTTCAGAGAATTAGCTGCCAGATTAGCTTCCCCTCAGCAGAGCTTCTTCATCCCTGCAGAGTCAGTCTCTCTCTCTGTTACACAGACTCTGAGATTGCTCCACTGCAGAGAGAGAGAGAGGGCGAGAGGGAGAGATAGCTGCGGCTTCATTCAATGTCCCCACCAGCACCACCTCATCCCTGCAGTCAGTGTTTAAAAATAACACCCCGTCCTGTACTGTACAATGCCGACAGCTCCTCCTACAGCCAACCCCCAGCATCCACCCTGCTTCCAGTGCCGCTGACCCCGTCACCATAGAAACGGCCACAATCTCTCTCTTGGGCAGGTGTGCAGGGCAGAGGGTCATGTGACACTCAGTTGGAACTCATATCGCTACGACAACGGCCTTGTTGCTTAATAGCCTACTTACCACATGGGCTTTCTTTCTTCCACCGGGTCACCGCTGGGCCTTCTCTCTCTTTCTCCCTCAAGTTGTTTATTTTCCTTGTTACATTTGTCTCTATTCTGTATGACTTTGTTTTCCCCTCTTGTGGGGGTGTTCATTTCATCTGGTGTATCACTTCCTCAAGAAATGACTTTTATGTACATAAACATGTGACCTGAGGTTTATGTACATGATGTACGGCCCTGAATAGACGCTGAGGTCAATGAAACAAAAGAACGGAATATTATATACATCTAGTTAAGTCCCTGGTACACAGTACCAATGTAGATTCCAAAAGTTGTGAGATGTCAGGGGATGTGTTCGAGGTGGGACTCAGTGTTTCTCGAGGAGGGTCCATATATCAGAAAGTTATGCCCGGCATCACTGATGAATCTCACTCTTTTTATTATACTGTATATAATTTTTCTCTCCTCTGACATTTCGAATCCTGCTCCTGCTATCTGACATTTATTTAGCTCTTCCTCCTCCGACAGTGTCCTTCTCTTCCTCTCTCCCTACCTCTGTCCCGTTCGTTCTTTTCTTCCCCATTCTCCCTGCTCCTGCTCTCCCAAGTGCAAGGTAATGATCGTTGCCATGGCAACTAAAACCAGCTCACAGAGCGGGTTTGTTTTAATCCGGCCCGTCTCCTCTCTCTCTGTAGCCACTCTCCCTCCCTGTCAGCATGTTCTTGATGTAATAGCCTAATGATAATGAAATAATAATACTAACAATCCTAATCATCATCACTCCTGTAAGGTATCATTTTCCTGATGACATCATCATTATTCAGGACAAAAATAGTGAACAGGTCCATTATTTTCAGCATACTCAAAATAGGATCCAACCCGGGACACTCTTGTACTGCACATATCCAGACATCTACCAGTGTTAGATCTGCCATTGTCCTCTCTGACACTACAACATACTGTATATCTCACTAACCAAGATTTCTATTGCTATTATTGCCTCCTATGTCCTCTTTGTTTTTCAGTGAACTGTGGTGCAGCAGACAAGACTCCATCACCCTTGGCAGGAATCAACCCAGACTCAATCCAGCAATTAATTTGTCCAAAAGATTTAGCATCCCTTAGAACAGGGTTTTCCAAACTCGGTCCTGGGCCCGAGGTTTTGGTTTTTGCCCTAGCATTACACAGCTTGATGATGAGTTGGTCATTTGAATCAGCTGTGTAGTACTAGGGCAAAAAACTAAACGTGCACCCAGGGGGGGGGGGGGGGGGCCCATGACCGAGATTGGGAAACACTGCCTTAGAAGGGTTGCAGATTGCCAGCGAAGATAAACAGATGAACTCTTCACTTGCAACATATGCGCTCAAGGGGTAGTTTAACCATTAATTCACACAGTGTGTGTGTGTGTGTGTGTGTGTGTGTGTGTGTGTGTGTGTGTGTGTGTGTGTGTGTGTGTGTGTGTGTGTGTGTGTGTGTGTGTGTGTGTGTGTGTGTGTGTGTGTGTGTGTGTCTGTCTGTGTGTCTGTCTGTGTGTGCGGCACACTCATGTTTATATGTTTAAATGTTCGATCTGTTTATTCAGCATAGTCCACAAGGTGTATGTTGCGTAGCTGGAGAAGACCAGCTGTTGAATGGTAAATATGTGGTCTCATCAGCATCACAGTGTTTTACAGGAGGGAGACATGTCAGCAGCCCTAATCACCATCACCACATAAACCTATCAACACTCCAACTGTCTCTCTTCCTGTTTCCTCTCTCTCTCCATCTTCCCCTTTCTCCTTTTCTCCATCTTTCTAATCCCATAGGACTGCTCTCCCGAGCCACAGCATACCCCCCATCCCCTGCTCTCTCTCTCTCTCTCTCTCTCTCTCTCTCTCTCTCTCTCTCTCTCTCTCTCTCTCTCTCTCTCTCTCTCTCTCTCTCTCTCTCTCTCTCTCTCTCTCTCTCTCTCTCTCTCTCTCTCTCTCTCTCCCTGTCCCGCTCCAAACAGCTCTGTTGCTAGGAGACTGGAGGGGTTGATTCGGCCCGGCCACCCCCACCCCCCCTGGCAGTCACACACACTAGCAGAGAGAGAGTCGCTGAGGGGAAAGGAGAGAGCGGAGGAGAGGAGCGGTCCTGCACACAGACGGTTCGGGGGGGCTGGAGGCAGCTGGGTCACACAGACAGGCCAGTGGACAGAGGAAGGGAGAAAACCACAGCAAACATCTCAAATGGAAAGGGCAATTTATCCTCAATGGAGGAGGGAGAGCAAACACTGTAAAGCTCCACAGCCATTAAAATATATACAGGATTTACAGTCGTATGTTTTCACAAATACTGCCGGTAGCAATCCCACAGATACAGTATAGCTCTGTATAAATAAAATAGAATTTATTTTGTGTTTGATAGACTACACTACACAAGAAGAGAGCTGTAATCATACGCAGTTGGTTATGGGTGGTGGTGGCAGATAGACGGAGCCCCAACAAAAGAGGGACGGTGGGAGAAAGAAAGAGGGACATTGGAGAAAGAAAGAGGTACAGTGGGAGAACGAAAGATGGAAAGTGGGAGAATGAAAGAGGGACAGCGGGAGAACGAAAGAGGGACAGTGGGAGAAAGAAAGAGGGACATTGGGGGTAAAGGATGGCTTTGTCAACAGCACTAATTACTCAGATTATCTCATTGCAGATGTAACAACAGGTCACCTTTTAAAGTCCCATCTCCCCCTTGTAAATCCATCAGCAAGATAATGGATGCATAAATGGGAAAGCCCTGGTGTCCTCATTAGGGAGGGGGGTAGGAGGGGGGTGCAGCAGTGAGGACATACAGATGTGTCCTGCAATGCAGTTTAAAAAGGCTTTTGAAGTTTGCAATTCCCACTTTGACATTTCAGACTTTTTCCCTTGTAAAAAATCAACCCCAACAAAATGTCCATTAATTATAATCCACAAAATCATTTACATTTCCTGTTGCTGCAGGATTATTTTCCTGCTGTAGCAAACCGGCTCAAATTAAGATCCTACATATGTATAAAACATAATCTCCTTGCCCCCCTTTATAAAACCTCTCCTTTTTCTGCCGGCCTCCTTCGTTTATTACCCCCGTTTCTCTTTTCTTCTCCCCGTTCCTTTGCTCACTCTCCCTCAGTTCATAAAACCCCTTCATTAAATCCACATTAGGTCTGCCATGCTCTCCCCCTATGTCCCGTTCCCTGCCTCCTCCCCCTCTCTCTCTCTCCTTTTCTTTCTCTCTCTCTCTCTCTTTCTCTGTCTTTCGCACTCCCATGATGATCATTAAATGATAGAGCGTGTGACAGTCCCAGTAACTCATCCAGGCCCTGACAGACCCCATCCCTCTGTTGATGTTCCAGTCACCACCCCAAACAGAACATCCTGATGTACTACACATAGGTTCTGCAATCTGGGCCTTTCATCATCTTTGTGTTATTACTACATAATTACTACATATTTTCTATTTCTGTTACAATGTTCGGGTTGTTAAATATTTGTCCTGCTACAGCATTAAAAAAATGATAGTAGCAGAGTGTAGTAGTAAGATTTAACACCGAGGCGTAAGGCTGTGTGTGTGTGTGTGTGTGTGTGTGTGTGTGTGTGTGTGTGTGTGTGTGTGTGTGTGTGTGTGTGTGTGTGTGTGTGTGTGTGTGTGTGTTGAGATCTAGAGCAGAGCTCAGACTCTCCCACACAGGGGGAGCCCCCAGGCCAGTTAAAAATGGTGTTAATTTATCCTCCTATGGGAGCAAAGAACTGTCTCTCCATGGCAACAGAGAGGGTGCTGAGGGGAGGAAAAACAGAGCAGCACGATCAACGACCCCCTCTTTGTACGGACACACACACACACAGTGTAACATACACATTTTCACTCTCTCACACAAAAACACACACTCGCATAAGGACACACTCCAATATCAAACTCTGTGCACAGCTTATTAGAGATTCATTACAAATGTATTACCAAAAGGCTAGGAACACATTGGCTTCAAATATGTAGGTCTACCGAATCCTCTTGTCCTAGAAGAGGCCTCATTCACAAAAATAAGTGGTTGCATCATCTCTCTCTGTATGTAATGTGTCTATGTGTGTCATCTACATCCAAAGCAGAGGAGCCTTGCACATAATTTATTTGAAGGGGCACTGAGGGCCAAATGCAATATCTTTCATTCTCTGTAAAATAAACTGTATAGGGATGAAGTTGAGGAGGCACTGGAGACACTCCCATATGGCCAAAGCACTGAAATAACCACAGCACGCAGTCAATCACAAAAAAAGTAGGTGAATTGGAGACTTGGTTTAAGAGAGGCCTTGTTGCTGAAAAACCAACATTAAAACAGTACATTATATCCCGTTGTACTTTTTATATTAAGGTAAATTCTCCCCAAACTTGCTAGGTTGAGAGTAAAGAGCAAATTTGTGGCTTTGGTTAAGGTATTTAGCATTTGTAGGCCTAATAACCTATGTACAGTCATAACAAACCAACACATAGAGACTGAATAGGAGGGACAGAAAGAAAGGCTAGATTATGCTGGAGTTGTGCCATGCAAAACTGTTAGCATTAATGCAAATGTTGTTGAATGAAAGGAGCACTATTCTTTTGACTCCGTGCCCTCCTAACAGAGGGGAGCGCTCAGGAGACGTGGAATAATTAATCAGATAATAATGATGACGTTCCTGCTCCATTTTGATGGCAGAACACAAACGTTCCCTGTCTGTCTCAGACGGGACATACTCAACCACTCCCACACCTCTCACCTGTTTCTTTCTATTATTTTTCATCAAGTTACAATACTCCATTCACTGGGTTACAGCTCTCCCGGAGAGAAAGGTTCATAGAGCATTGTAGATGTCAATTAACCCTTTATGCTCTTTTATGACAGCACTTCCTGCAGCATCTTACACATGGAGTCCCATACCTGAGGCTGTGCTGTGTGTGTGCTGAGAAAGTCCTACCAAATCCAGATTGTGAATGAGGGATAGAGATATGTAAAGGTTTCCGTTGGCATGGCAACAAAAAAGCAACTGCTCTCATCCGTTAATATTTTTCGGTGCCATATTTAGAGCAACAAGAGAGAAATGAACACAACATTCGCTTTGAAATGGAGGGCACACCTATAGCTCAATAAATGATTACGTGTGCAAACCAGATTAGTGTTAGACTGTATTATATATGGTGGCAGAGTATCTGTCGGTGTACAATAAATCTCTGCTATTAATAATGTAAAACAAAAAACGACAGGCCGATATGAATCAATGAATCTAGTAATGGTAACGTGTGAATGTACCACTACAGTGGGCATGTCTGCAGTAGTGTATGACTGCAGAACATCTCACCGTGCCGTGGTCTATCAATTGTTATATTCTCCTCCTCCTCACTGTCTGGGCTCTAATCAGGACATAATGAGAGCGAAAGCAGGTTGCATCCCCACACTGAGGCCTGCTGAATTGTCTAAGCACTGCTCAGGCTCTCAGACATACAGAAGGAGAGCGAGAGAAAGGACTCGGGGATATAGACAGAGAGAGAGAGAGTGTGAAAGGGAAAGAGAGAGAGAAATTTCAAACAATCCCATCAACTGTCTGAAATGTAGTTTGCACTAGGCCCGTGCTACAGAACTCTTTAAAACCACTATTCCCTTTAGTCAGTGTCTGTCTCTTCCTTCCACTACTGGACTATCCTGTATAACTCCCTCTGTGTTTACACCAACTGAAAAAAGGTTCATGTCTGCCCATCAACCACTAGCCATGCAATCCTTGCCCCCACCCCCAACCAACCTCCCCCTCATTTAGCCCCCCTGCCTGCACCCTCAGTGAAACTTGGCACACCCCAGGAGCAGCTGCAGAGGGGCCTCCAACGCCACACTCTGAAAACACGCCCCCCACCACACAGGAGGGGCACTGAGGGCGTTGGGCGTTGTGGTTTTGTACTCTCTGTGTGTGTGTGTGTGTGTGTGTGTGTGTGTGTGTGTGTGTGTGTGTGTGTGTGTGTGTGTGTGTGTGTGTGTGTGTGTGTGTGTGTGTGTGTGTGTGTTTGTGTGTGTGTGTGTGTGTGTGTGTGTGTGTGTGTGTGTATTCATTAATTCAGATTACGGTAGCATTTACTTTTTTACAGTATAAAACAATCAATTTCACAGTATTGTACTGTGTCATTACACAGTACTTGCTTTGAAACCATATTTATATTACAGTAGGTGTACTGTAATATGAAATACAGAATTTGACTTGCCACCGAGCTGCCTGTAAATGACTGTCAAATTCATGGTAACCCCTTTACAGTGTACCAAAT
Source organism: Salvelinus alpinus (assembly GCF_045679555.1). Classification (NCBI taxonomy): domain Eukaryota; kingdom Metazoa; phylum Chordata; class Actinopteri; order Salmoniformes; family Salmonidae; genus Salvelinus; species Salvelinus alpinus. The sequence goes on along the minus strand of NC_092102.1, from coordinate 20,514,146 downwards.
CTCTGTATCTTGTACGCATTTATTTTTGGGTGGCACAGTGGTATAGGCTTCAAGCGGACAGTGAGAGAATGAAGAAGAGAGAGAGAGAGAGATCTGAGGACTGATAACACATGACCATTAAATCGACTGATACACTATCTACCACTCAGCAAGGGAACAGTCAAAGACGACATACTACTGGCTGACAGACAAGAGAACACACACACAAACCACCTCCACACTCACATTGATACACATTGACCGTTCTTGCATCTAATTGCACCTCTACTTCACTATTTGACTTTCCACTTCCCACTTTAATTAATGATGAAATGACTGCCTGGTGTTTGATTTTGTTGTTCTGTTTGTTGTCTAGTTTTGCACAAGTGGGGGTTGGACATGGGGGAGTCCCCTGCTGTGTCTCATCAATAACTAGAGGTACATACTATTCAGGAATAGTTTCCTTCTATCTAGTAGAACTAGAAATCACATATAGGCCTCTTTAACATCACTTGCATACTATTCTCAGACATGCATGGTAGAAATAGAAAACAGTGTCATGCCTAGGCGCTTACCTTTTATTACTGTAGAGCAAGGACATTTACAAACTTGGCCCTCACAGAGTGACATCAGCTATTTCTGGGTTTGTGCATAAAGCTGTGTCAAAACAAAAGGCTTTTGCCCACAAGCAATGTAAAATGGATAAAGTGTCGAAAACTGAGACATTTCAGAACTATAATATGACATAATGAAAAGTAAAGTGTAGATGAATACCTGTGGGTAATAAATGTCGTAGTAAACACAAAAGGCTATTTAACGTTCCATCAGCCAAGATACAAAAAAGAAAGCAAAACTCAACTAAATCTCCAACTCTAGATGCACCTGCCAAGAGTCTTTATCATGAGAAACGATCTAGCCTATAGGACCAGGTGCAGTTAGGTATTTGAGCCAAAAAAAGAAAGGCTACACATTAACACAGGTAAAACACCTGAGGAAGGATCGATCAAATAATCCACACCTCAACCCATTAAACCACACCTCAGCGGTGCTGATATTCAAAACGGTTCTTGTAATTTGAGTCTATTGTTCACACTAATCTTGACGGTCCTTGGAGAGCTTGTCCCAACACCATGGTGGGGGTTGGTGTGATTCCCCGAAGGCATCATATAAAATGGTGTCCGTCTCAACTGGCACTGAACAAACACACACACAACCTCTATCCTGTGCCTATAAAGAGTGTTTTCTTAAACTTTGGTCAATCAGCCTAGATAATCAATGTATCAGATAGGATATTCATCGATCTACATTTCCAACCCCAAGTAGCCTATACCCTACCTAAATAAATAATTTACAATTTCACCTCAGATTAACACATGTTTAACAAAATTGTAATACATTTAACCTATATTGCACGAGATTATCATATGGTGAAATCATTCAAATGTCAATTCTAAGCAGCAGTGGTTTTAACTTTGATAGAGGGAGGATGCCGCTATATGCATCTGCTGGATAGCCTTCTCTTTTGTTCCCACCGGAGACCCTCACAGGGATCAAATACGCACGGTGGTTTTACGTCCAACATAGTACAAATGCAATATATCCCTTTTATTTATTCATAAGCATACATCAAAATCGAACGTTTTATGAATGTGGATAAACGTACTAAGTCATAAAAAGACATGCAAGTGTAGGAACTATGCAGGTATGATTGGTTACCAGAGCAACGAGTGCCTGTGGAACGATCCGCATCTATCCTGCACTGGGCAATGTAAAGTTGCGTGGTGAACACATAACTACGCGGATTGACACCGTGGATAGTTTTGCTTTCATAGCATGTGCACGTAAGTTATTGTATTCTTGTCAATATAAATTACTGTTTGTCAATTAGTACAAGACATTAGAACGAAAAAATAATGTGTGGTGCTGCGCATTTAGCCATCCCCATGGAAAGCCGGATGGATTTTGTGGATTTATGCTATAGGGCTATTATACGAGGTAAAGGGGAACATGATAAATTATTTTGTTCATCTATAAACCCTCACCTCCCCCTTCCATACAATGTCCTCCTCTAAGGGATACACCAAGCACCCCGGCATCCCCACAATTTGGGCACACCGCTCGCTGGCACCCAATGTATGCGCGCACACTCAATTGTCCTACATGTCAGGAGTCTGGACAAGACATACTTTTTATGTTGTGAATGGGCTATTAACTCATATATACTGCTTAGTAGCATAGCGTTCCGTTGACAGGACATTAAACGAGTCATTTGTCAGACGACCACAGAATGATACCCCACACTGGCGATGTTGCTTCTATAGGCACCGGCGTTGCTATGGCAGCTGGGGATGGGAGTGTGACTGCTCTGTTGAAAGGATGAGAGTCGGTCAAACCGACCTTTCTGTGAATAGGTTGGGGTCAAGGGGGAAAGCCAAACGCTGAAAAGTTGTAATCAAATAGGTTATGACAGGTGCATGTGGTTGTGGTGAAATCGAATAGGTTTCATTGACGATAGCGGGACGTCTCATGCGCGCGCACACACACACGCACACACTTTACCGTTTACCGTCTCATGCACACACACACACACACACACACACACACACACTTTACCGTTGACTTGACTGGGACATATAGGACGGGCTTCCCTGACGCTCCTTTCTTGTGCTCTCCCAGAATGTTGCTCCCGACCTGAAACCCTTTCGACTTCACCCAAAATTTGAATTTGGCATTGATGTGGCTATTGTCGACATACATGCCGTCCGACTCTTCGTTTTGCAACAGTGTCTGCATGATTTTGTTGTATTTTCGCCGAGTGACGGTCTTTGTTTTACCCGAGTCCCCATATGTCCGGAGGCACCAGTCCTGAAATTCACTGAACATCTCCGCTCCTAAAACGACGGGACTCCGGCTCCTTTTCGTTACATCCGTGCATGATGATTTTTTTGTTGCCATAGCGTTCGATCTTATAACCCGTTTGGCTCTTCAAATAATAAAATAGCTATTATGCAGGTTTCCCCCTCCTCTCCCGTCCCGCGTCGAGGAGGATGGTTCCGCAACTACGATGGCTTTCTCCCTTTCCTTGTCAGCTGGAATAAAGGCGTAGGAAACTGATTCGGGCAGCCGCACACCTGTTTGCAGAGACTATTCGCCTGCTGTCCCGAACCGCAACGGCAAAATGTCACTTGCTCACATCATCCGCTGAGGAACTGAGGGAGGGGGGCTGTCCTATAGAGCGGGTATCTCCCACCTGTGCGCAAACGGTCTCTTGACTGGAGGCTGAGATATGGAGAGAAAAAACACAGTGCTGCTCACCAAACAACAAAGAACACAGGGGAAGCATAGATGGAAAAATACGTTGAACTGTGGTTGTCTATTGACTTACTTTTAGACATTCGACACAATTTTTGGTCAGAGCTGATGCAGAATCAAGTGAAAACCGTGACAATTCTCAAACATTTAGGCCTAATCGGTATTGAGCCATGTAGGCTATCTGATCATCAATCACGCGCACCGCAACCTTGCGCAACGGGGATTGTTTCCCTGCTTCCCACCTGTTTGAATGGGACCTGCGCGTGCACCAGCCTGAACCGCCTCGGACGTTCGGTCGAAATATATATTCTCAAAGAAGCAATAGGCCATAAAGACAACTTCGAACACCAAGCATTTTAGGCTAATTTAAATGCGTTTTCTGGAAGGGAATAGTAGATTGCAAAGCAGTAGCCTAATCGTAGAGAGAAAATGTCCGATAGCCTACACAAACGACGCCGGTGCTCCAATGTGGATTTTCCTCAAATATGAATAAGACATATTACACGCTATGCGTTTGGTGGTCATGAAAAAAACAGCCTCTCCACTCGCAAAAAGAAACTGACACCAGGCCCGGTCTGGACATAATACTAAATTGTAGGCCTTAAAATATTATATCACATGTGCATCTGCCCCAATCAACTCTGTCTTTCTGTGTGCTATTCCACCCACGTTGACACAAAGAAAATCCAAGGCGTTCAATTACATTTACATTTAAGTCATTTAGCAGACGCTCTTATCCAGAGCGACTTACAAATTGGTGCATTCACCTTATGACATCCAGTGGAACAACCACTTTACAATAGTGCATCTAAATCTTTTAAGGGGGGGGGGGGTCAGAAGGATTACTTTATCCTATCCTAGGTATTCCTTGAAGAGGTGGGGTTTCAGGTGTCTCCGGAAGGTGGTGATTGACTCCGCTGTCCTGGCGTCGTGAGGGAGTTTGTTCCACCATTGGGGTGCCAGAGCAGCGAACAGTTTTGACTGGGCTGAGCGGGAACTGTACTTCCTCAGTGGTAGGGAGGCGAGCAGGCCAGAGGTGGATGAACGCAGTGCCCTTGTTTGGGTGTAGGGCCTGATCAGAGCCTGAAGGTACTGAGGTGCCGTTCCCCTCACAGCTCCGTAGGCAAGCACCATGGTCTTGTAGCGGATGCGAGCTTCAACTGGAAGCCAGTGGAGAGAGCGGAGGAGCGGGGTGACGTGAGAGAACTTGGGAAGGTTGAACACCAGACGGGCTGCGGCGTTCTGGATGAGTTGTAGGGGTTTAATGGCACAGGCAGGGAGCCCAGCCAACAGCGAGTTGCAGTAATCCAGACGGGAGATGACAAGTGCCTGGATTAGGACCTGCGCCGCTTCCTGTGTGAGGCAGGGTCGTACTCTGCGGATGTTGTAGAGCATGAACCTACAGGAACGGGCCACCGCCTTGATGTTAGTTGAGAACGACAGGGTGTTGTCCAGGATCACGCCAAGGTTCTTAGCGCTCTGGGAGGAGGACACAATGGAGTTGTCAACCGTGATGGCGAGATCATGGAACGGGCAGTCCTTCCCCGGGAGGAAGAGCAGCTCCGTCTTGCCGAGGTTCAGCTTGAGGTGGTGGTCCGTCATCCACACTGATATGTCTGCCAGACATGCAGAGATGCGATTCGCCACCTGGTCATCAGAAGGGGGAAAGGAGAAGATTAATTGTGTGTCGTCTGCATAGCAATGATAGGAGAGACCATGTGAGGTTATGACAGAGCCAAGTGACTTGGTGTATAGCGAGAATAGGAGAGGGCCTAGAACAGAGCCCTGGGGGACACCAGTGGTGAGAGCACGTGGTGAGGAGACAGATTCTCGCCACGCCACCTGGTAGGAGCGACCTGTCAGGTAGGACGCAATCCAAGCGTGGGCCGCGCCGGAGATGCCCAACTCGGAGAGGGTGGAGAGGAGGATCTGATGGTTCACAGTATCGAAGGCAGCCGATAGGTCTAGGAGGATGAGAGCAGAGGAGAGAGAGTTAGCTTTAGCAGTGCGGAGCGCCTCCGTGATACAGAGAAGAGCAGTCTCAGTTGAATGACTAGTCTTGAAACCTGACTGATTTGGATCAAGAAGGTCATTCTGAGAGAGATAGCGGGAGAGCTGGCCAAGGACGGCACGTTCGAGAGTTTTGGAGAGAAAAGAAAGAAGGGATACTGGTCTGTAGTTGTTGACATCGGAGGGATCGAGTGTAGGTTTTTTCAGCAGGGGTGCAACTCTCGCTCTCTTGAAGACGGAAGGGACGTAGCCAGCGGTCAAGGATGAGTTGATGAGCGAGGTGAGGTAAGGGAGAAGGTCTCCGGAAATGGTCTGGAGAAGAGAGGAGGGGATAGGGTCAAGCGGGCAGGTTGTTGGGCGGCCGGCCGTCACAAGACGCGAGATTTCATCTGGAGAGAGAGGGGAGAAAGAGGTCAGAGCACAGGGTAGGGCAGTGTGAGCAGAACCAGCGGTGTCGTTTGACTTAGCAAACGAGGATCGGATGTCGTCGACCTTCTTTTCAAAATGGTTGACGAAGTCATCTGCAGAGAGGGAGGAGGGGGGAGGAGGGGGAGGAGGATTCAGGAGGGAGGAGAAGGTGGCAAAGAGCTTCCTAGGGTTAGAGGCAGATGCTTGGAATTTAGAGTGGTAGAAAGTGGCTTTAGCAGCAGAGACAGAAGAGGAAAATGTAGAGAGGAGGGAGTGAAAGGATGCCAGGTCCGCAGGGAGGCGAGTTTTCCTCCATTTCCGCTCGGCTGCCCGGAGCCCTGTTCTGTGAGCTCGCAATGAGTCGTCGAGCCACGGAGCAGGAGGGGAGGACCGAGCCGGCCTGGAGGATAGGGGACATAGAGAGTCAAAGGATGCAGAAAGGGAGGAGAGGAGGGTTGAGGAGGCAGAATCAGGAGATAGGTTGGAGAAGGTTTGAGCAGAGGGAAGAGATGATAGGATGGAAGAGGAGAGAGTAGCGGGGGAGAGAGAGCGAAGGTTGGGACGGCGCGATACCATCCGCGTAGGGGCAGTGTGGGAAGTGATGGATGAGAGCGAGAGGGAAAAGGATACAAGGTAGTGGTCGGAGACTTGGAGGGGAGTTGCAATGAGGTTAGTGGAAGAACAGCATCTAGTAAAGATGAGGTCAAGCGTATTGCCTGCCTTGTGAGTAGGGGGGGAAGGTGAGAGGGTGAGGTCAAAAGAGGAGAGGAGTGGAAAGAAGGAGGCAGAGAGGAATGAGTCAAAGGTAGACGTGGGGAGGTTAAAGTCACCCAGAACTGTGAGAGGTGAGCCGTCCTCAGGAAAGGAGCTTATCAGGGCATCAAGCTCATTGATGAACTCTCCAAGGGAACCTGGAGGGCGATAAATGATAAGGATGTTAAGCTTGAAAGGGCTGGTAACTGTGACAGCATGGAATTCAAAGGAGGCGATAGACAGATGGGTAAGGGGAGAAAGGGAGAAAGACCACTTGGGAGAGATGAGGATCCCGGTGCCGCCACCCCGCTGACCAGAAGCTCTCGGGGTGTGCGAGAACACGTGGGCAGACGAGGAGAGAGCAGTAGGAGTAGCAGTGTTATCTGTGGTGATCCATGTTTCCGTCAGTGCCAAGAAGTCGAGGGACTGGAGGGAAGCATAGGCTGAGATGAACTCTGCCTTGTTGGCCGCAGATCGGCAGTTCCAGAGGCTGCCGGAGACCTGGGACTCCACGTGGGTGGTGCGCGCTGGGACCACCAGGTTAGGGTGGCCGCGGCCACGCGGTGTGAAGCGTTTGTATGGTCTGTGCAGAGAGGAGAGAACAGGGATAGACAGACACATAGTTGACAGGCTACAGAAGAGGCTACGCTAATGCAAAGGAGATTGGAATGACAAGTGAACTACACGTTTCGAATGTTCAGAAAGTTAAGCTTGCGTTGCAGAAATCTTATTGACCAAAATTATTAAAATGATACAGTACTGCGGAAGTGGGCTAGCTAGCAGTGGCTGCGTTGTTGACTTTGTTTGAGAGTGTCGCTGGCTAGGTAACCTCGGTAGCTAGCTATGTAACCTCGGTAACTGGCTCGTTAATTAGTATAAACTACACAATTGTCTTAGATACAAGGACAGCAAAGACAACTATGTAGCTAGCTAACACTACACTAATCAATCGTTCCGTTGATCCGTTGAATGTAATAGTTTCTACAGTGTTGCTATTCGGTGGCTAGCTGGCTAGCGAGCAGTGTTGACTACGTTACGTTACGTTAAAAGGACGAAAAATAGCTGGCTAGCTAACCGAATTAGTCTAAACTACGCAGTTATCTTAGAAACAAAGACAGCAAAGACAACTATGTAGCTAGCTAACACTACACTAATCGAGTCGTTCCGTTGAATGTAATAGTTACTACAGTGTTGCTGTTCGGTGGCTAGCTGGCTAGGTAGCAGTGTTGACTACGTTACGTTAAAAGTTACGTTAAAAGAACGAAGAATAGCTGGCTAGCTACGCAATTATCTTTGATACAAAGACGGCTAAGTAGCTAGCTAAGATTAAACAAATCAAACCGTTGTACTGTAATGAAATGAAATGAGAATGTGAAAATGTGATACTACCTGAGGAGCGAAGCGGAATGCGACCGGTTTCCACTCTAGCTTCCGCAACTTATATACTCAGATCTTAGGTAAAACGCTCTTTAGGCTCTCTGGCATCTTTTTAATGTGTCACTGTGCTCTGTGTAGGTCTACATTTTAGCATGCCTGTCTAGTGTCCTATAATTTTCCCCTGTGTCTTCTCTGTACCCATATGTGTGTGAGTTCTCCTGGCCTCTGTGTAGGACCATGCTGGGACTGCTGCTGGTGGTGACTGCTGCTGTTGCCATGACAGCAGCACAGCAGAGGCTCCAGCTGTGCAGAGCAGAGTGGAGGGTGAGTGGGATGCCCCATCCTCATCTCTCCATCCTCCCTCTCTGACTCACAATGGAATTCTGGACAATAGTCCCACCCCTCTGCTCTCACTTCCTCATCCTCACACTGAATAATGACCAGCTTCAGCTGAATCGATAGGTCCCAGGCCAAGCAAAAATGTGTTTGTGTGTGTGAATTACCCAGCCCCACACAGATGAGGCTATTTATTTTAGTTTCATCATGTGGTATTTGATAGGTATCTCTCTGGCAGGACTGGCTTGCATTAGTGATGGGTGAGTGGATTAGCTAGCCCACTGAAAGGTCCGGCTCAAGGCTACATAAGTCCCGGCATCTGCTGGGGACATGATTTGAGTAGGAATGTTCAGCTGTTTTCTGTTTCACAGTTTTTCTTGTTTGCTGACTCTTGATGCCACAGGAACAGTGAGGTAAATGCTGCTCAAACTGACAAACCTCATAATCAAAGGAACAAATGTGTGTGGGATTGGTTTATTTGAACCTCAAATTAATTTGGATCAAACACATAGACACACCATCACTGAGCACCGACATGGGTATGCATACACAACACACACACACACACACACACACACACACACACACACACACACACACACACACACACACACACACACACACACACACACACACACACACACACACACACACACACACACACTCTGTGCAGGCTTTTACTCCAGACCAGCACTAACACCAACACCAACTTTGGGCAAGTACTTGGCAGTGCAAAAGTTCTAGTTTACGGTGTCTGAGGCAGAGAGAGAGAAAGAGAGAGAGGGGGGAGAGAGCGTCACTGAGATGGACAGAGACAGAGAGTGTGAGACTGAATGAGAGAATAAGAGGCAGGCGTAATGAGTGGGAGTGATACTGAATCAGTCTCAGTTAGGATGCCAAGTTAACCCTCCACCGCACTTACCCTCTCTCCATGTAATCCTCTCAGAGACAATCGGTTGACTGCTGCCACCTGGAGATCATTCCTTAGAACTCCAGCTTTCAGCTTGGCGTGTGAGATTGTGTTACTTGTCCTGTGTATTCCATCCACAGTTCCATGTATCAAAACAAACCATCTCTGTTCATCAAATCATGTTTTTACATTTCTATTAGATTTTATCTAAATGTCTTTTGATAAAAATGTGGAACTAAGAAACAAAGACATTTGGAACAAAGAAACACATTTATATAGCAAAATGATGTAATTTGATACTGCTAATATGGTTGTATCCATGCATATGTAGAAGCTGTTGTTGAAATAGAGAGAGACAGAGAGAGAGAGCCTGGGTGCTACAACACACGTTCAGCACTGTTTCTCTATGATTATTCAGGCATGGTATCATGGACCACCAGAAGTTAGATTACTGATCTGGGATGGTGGCGAGCGCTGAGTTGCGACATGAACACACACTGACAGCCTTCTGGGTCTGTGAGGCAGGGAAGCATAGAGGGGTGGGTCGGGGGGGTCGGGGGCTGGGGGCCATCGGGACAGAAAAACCAAGAGGCAGCCGGGAGACGACAGAATGGGCACAATCACCATGGAAACACAAATGGCCCAGGCAAATCATGGCAACTGGTAACTAAGGAACACGAAACGACACACCATAGAGTCCGATAGGCCTGGTTAATCATGGGAAGAGGGGTATGGGAGGGAGAATGAGACAGAAAGAGATATAGACAAATATGAATATGCTTGCATATTTCTTTTCATGTTTTAGTACCAAATTAAATATTGAAATCCTTTGAGCATGGTCTGACAAATGTGTGTGTGTGTGTGTGTGTGTGTGTGTGTGTGTGTGTGTGTGTGTGTGTGTGTGTGTGTGTGTGTGTGTGTGTGTGTGTGTGTGTGTGTGTGTGTGTGTGTGTGTGTGTGTGTGTGTGTGTGTGTGTGTGTGTGTGTGTAACAAAGACAAAGAGCTATAGCACATATACTGAAGGCCAGTTATTTCTCAACCCCCACCCCATTCCAGGTGTTTATTAGCTGAGCTCCACTCATTTCAGAGTGTCTTATAGGCTGTTTAATTCTGGGTCTGTTTACTCAACTCTAACAGCGCTCCCAGAGAGAGGTGAAGAAGGGGGCTTGCTCTATAGACTACAGAGGAAGCTACAGTTGGAACCACATGGAAATTATACTCAGGAAGCACTTAGTGGAGAGGAGAGAACGGAGTAAGCTACAGGTGTCATGGTAACAGCACTGCTGCAGTAGACCTGCCTTATAGGCTGTTGAATTGGAAGAGCTACACTTTTCAAACTCATAAAACCCCCACAAACACAAATGATTATCTCATTCTATTTATACCCATGGAGCAAACACTCAGTCATTAACACCAGCTGAGAGATTCTCCAGAAATACAATAGCCAGCCAATGATACATTTACGATCATCTTTCCCATTTCATCTGCCAAATGTGTGATATAAAAGGTTATAGAATAACATTTTTTTTTTTTTAAAGATAGATAATAAATACATTTGGTAAAAATGATTATATTTTCTGTCACCTGTATTATATATGTAATCTATTATCTATCTATAACTATGGGTATCACAATACTCAAAATGTCTGTGATTATATTTCACCATGGGGGGAATAACCTCGTTTTTGAGTTAAGCGAGGGAGAATGCAAGACGGTAGATGGCGCTGTTAAACAAATCTAAAATCTGAGTGAAGTCTACTATGTGAGTCCTGTGCGTGTGAGTGCATGCATGTTCACTTGTGCAGGCTGTACTTTCTACTCAATTCAAGTTTATTTGGGACCAGTGTGGTTCCCATATTAATTGAGGATCAGCGCCTTGGAGGTCTCTGAGGTGTGCATCAAGTTCCTCTCTAGGCTACAAAGCTACAAATGCGTATGATCTTAAAAACGGTGTGTCACAATACGTTTTCCTGCTTCTGACCCGTCTGAACCCCTACCCAGTAGATTAGAGAGAGACAGGTGTTGGCTCATGTCCAGTGCTCTCCAACTCCTCACATAGCATACCCTCCACCCTTCCTGTGAAGCCAAATCCAAACCCTTGGGCTCTCTTTGCACTGCTATTGTGAAGGTTAATGCACAATTTATTTGAATTAATTCAGAGATTAATAAAATAAATCTTTAGGTTTGTATAAGAGGATTTCCCTAGGCACTTGTGACCCTATCAACCATTTTTGTAGGCTTGACAGAGCAGTTTTAGCTGGTAGATGAGGGGATGGAAGGGAGATTTGTAACACAGCTGAAGTTGAGTTTCGCTGTCAGCTAAAGGATTTAGATGGTTTCGCTTCTCTTCTTCTTCCCCTCTGTGGTAAAAACCTGAAGAGGCCCTCCACAGAGGAAGCATGTTCATTCTACACAAAGGCAAAGTGTGTGTGTGACCCTGGTGACCCTACCTTCGCTCACTGGAGCACGTTTATCTTTGACATAACATCTGTTAGAAAGGGTTGGCAAGCTCAAAATAATAAACCACAAATCCTGTTGGTCAAGAAATAGTCTTCCTGGTCAGTTAGTAGGCCTACCAGAAAACACTTATACTATACCGATGTGTACTTCTTGTGAAAAAATATTTACAAAAGAACATTTTACAATACTGTCAGATGCGTGAAGGGTTCATTGCATTTGCCTACTACTCCTTTGTTCATAATATTATTTTAAAATTAAGATGTTATTTCTTTACTCTACCAACATGACACAAACTTGCTGCAAATGTCACAAACTTTCCCTCTTACCTAATCTCATACAAAAAGCCATTTAGATATCAACACATCTGCTTGTCTTACATGCACAGATACACATTCACACTTTATCGTGGCTGTCTTTTTTAACTGTTACAGCCACCTGTGTTTGTTCCTTCTTCCCTGTCAATTCCAGCTCTGATCTGTGGCAATAACAGGTTCACTGTGAGAGACACAAACAATCCCTGCACCCCACAAACCCCTAATCTAGCGCCCTGGTTGGTTGTGACATGCTTATAATGACCCCCCATGGTGACACTGACATTCACTTGGGCCTGGTCGCACCTGTCAGAGCCAACCCTAAAGCATTATACCCTCCCCCTCCTTCCCTCTGACCCCTACCTCTGTTTTCTCTCCTTTCAGACTCCCCCTCCCCCTTCTCTTTTTCTCTCACTTACAAATACAACTCATTCTCTCCCACCTCCCCCTCTATTTAAGTGAGGTTTTGAAATAAGTTATTACCTAGGCCTACATACTTACTGCGAGATTCTGGCAATTATGCCATTTTTCTACATACCCAGAGTCAGATGAACTCCTGGATACCATGTTTATGTCTCTGCGTGCAGTATGAAATTAAAGGTTGTTTCGTGAGCTAATGCTAACTAGTGTTAGCACAATGACTGGAAGTCTACAGGTATGCTAGCTAGCCATAAAAATGGTATCCACGAGTTCATCTGACTCTGGGTAAGTAGCAAAATGGCTTATTACCACTTTTTGATGGTATGCACATCTACAATAACATTTCTAATTTAAACCTTTCCTACAGACTATTGACCTAGTAGCCTACTACAGCCAAGCATACAAACTGAGTTTGGGCGCCATGGGTTTGTCTCAATGTCAATCATTTACAGCAATGGCTCAACCATGTCACTCTGAGTGAATAATCCTTATCATTATGTCATTAGAATCTCTGGGTAATCCTAAAATTATGATGACGCACAGGTGTTACGTTTTTGGGTAGTGATAAGCCACAATCCAACTTAGGTGGTGTTTAATCAAGTGGTCATTGTTGTGGCACAGTTTTAACTTTAGGAAAACTCTGACAAAGGCTGTTGTAGCCAAAAGACATTAGTGTTCTGCTTTATAAATGCATATAAATGGATTTGACCTTGCTTGCTCTTCATGGTGTGCTAATCTTTCTCCTTCTGTGCCACTACTTCTCCACAAGGTTGGTGGAATTTATGGATGTGTGCACCCTCTTTCTGACTGATTCAACACAGACCACATATGATCCCTCAATTATCTTCCAACCCTGCAGACCAAGCAGCTCTTAAGGAGCAAATCAGACCATTTCATTGTTATTTGGTCACTCCAATTTTCAACACACACAGGAATTCAGTTGCAACTTTACGTTGACAAAACATTTTTTTTTTTTTGCATATCTTACAAATCTCATTAATGTGTGACTCTCTCAACCTTCTATCTACCCCTTGATGTTATCATCCCTTGACTCCCACATGCTTGGGAAGATCGAGGATGGGATGGTGAAGAGTTTGCTAGACAAACAAAGGCTATAGGGTTATAACAAGCTTCCACTGGGCTGAAACTAAAGGGGGTGTTGAGAAAGGAATGGGACCTTGCTGTCAGGAGGGCAGGGTGTTATTTTGATGATCTACTGGCACCTAAAAGGCCTACACATGTCTGTATCCTCAACTTTGGAAAAACGAAATGATTCTGGAGGCTACTTTTCTGTCATATAGCTGTTGCAGATCATGTAGTTACCTCTGAACGTCATGTCATAGGCCTAAAACATTTTAAGAACATTTTCAGAACGACACAACTGCACTATTACAGGAGGGCTGCAAAAATGCAAAATACTGTATTTATACTGCCCTCTTGAAGAGGGAGTCATGTAATAGTTTTCTACTGAGAGAATTTCTTCAACCCTTTATAAGCTCTTTCATACTGTGACTCTTGTCTCTCTTTTGCCCAAAGAGATGATCGAAGAAACATCATGTGATTGGATTAAGTATTTCAAAGACCCCTGGCCCTCACAATATAATATTTTTCCTTCTGGGAGAAGTCTATTATAGCTAATCAAAAGAGAACCTTGACTGGTGCGTAAAACCTGCGAATTCAGACAAACAAAGAGGTGTTATGGGTTCGCACTAAACATTTTGAATGTGAACCCATTACACCTATTTTTAAGTCTATTTTAGGGTTATAATAGTTCTGTTGACAAAAAATGTTTGGCTACAACAAACTGAAGTAAAACCATGAGAGATCATCAGACCAATGATATGTAAATAACCAGCTAAATGCAATACCAATTACATGTTTATTTATTGAATTAATGCCATATGCCTAAACCTAGCTCTAATTTAGTTCCCTGTCATATGGAAATCGTCCATAGGTTTACAGGGTTCTAGCGTGATGCCACTAGAAGAATGTAACGCCACTACATCAAGTAACTATAAGTAATACCTGTAAAAATGTCCATTATTTAATGCTTTCCTTGTACCCAGGTTTGTCCTGTGTAAATGCAGGCTTTTCTTTGGTTGCTGATATCATTACTTTTTAAAATAAAAATGTAATTTGATCTGTCAAACTGCGCCCCTTAATCCACTATTTTCCAATGGAGTAGGAAGTTACGACTTCAAGTGTGCACTACCACTGATACTTTTATAAATATCCATTATTTAAGCTTACTGTGTACCTGTTGTTGTCCTGATTGTTATAGAGTTGTCAGTTGGATTTGGAATCCATCGTTTTTTTATTTAAAAAAATGATTCTGTGCACACCCTAACAAAAAATTGTCCATGAACGACTGCACCTCCTCCCTTAACAACGTCTCCCTTTTCAGGGGTCGCGTAAAATATTACTTTTATCAAAAACTATGGATTGATTTCATCACCCAAAGAAAAGCTTCTAGTTACACGGCACAAACATAGATAGGCCTACTACAAGAAAAGCGTTAAAGAATGGACATCGACTGATACGGACTCGCTTGATAGGGACTCAATGTAGTCGGAGCTTCAGTCCGCCAACACTTATTCCAACTCAACTCTCTCGAGATATATATATTGTGTAGTTGAGTAAACTCAATCAGCCTAAACCTAGTCCTAGATTATCCAACTAGTGAATCATTTGTTTCTACTTTCTGCCAATTAGAGACTGACAATGGTTTTTATTTATCAATAGGAAAATTGCTGCATCTGTCCCTGTGAGTCATTATGATTTCATTATCCACCCAAAAATTGTACCTCCTGACCGTATGCAGTAATGATTCACTTGTGTTTATTTCGCACGAATTTAAAGCGGCAATCAGCACTTAAAACATGAAGAAAGGTAACCTGCTACTTGTTCCGCTAAAAAACTTAGGGGTGGGCTGTTTTCTTTTTACCACTCTCATAGACAGAGTTATGCTTGCAAGGTCAAAATATTCAAAATATTAGTTTTAACCATGTTTTGAGGTCTGTACAGTGTTTGTTTACATTACGTTTGTTTCAAACATTGGAGTTTATATTTTGGGTTCTGATGGGGTGCGACAGTTGAACTAAACTCATTAAGCATTTCTAAGTTATAGTCTTCGAGAATCAATGGGTACATATCAATCAATTAGGGGAAAATGGATGTTGAAATGCAGATTACTCCTTTAAAATTAGCGGTGAGTCTTCAATAAGGTTCTATGGCCGCCCACTTTCAACCGTCCACGTGCAAGCTCCGGAGCACGCACCGCCACCGCCATCTTCTTGACACTCATTTCCATCATTTGTCACCCATTGTGACCGTATAATTTAAATTAAATTCTGCAAGAGTTTATTCAAACTTTTAAATAGTTTTGCCTCGTCGATTAACATTCACACTGCCATTTGATTGGAAATTAAAGGGTATACCTAGTCAATTGCGGTTGATAGGCTACATTGTAGACCTTGCTAATGATGATAGCCTACATACGTTGTATCCATGTCACGATTTGTAACTTCAGCAAGTGTTACACTACAGACAGTAGCTATCTTGTGGATTTGTTTTGATGGCTGACTCATTACAGCATAAGTGATTAGGCCTACATTAAAACATAATTAGGCTAAGTAGGCCTAATGCAATACGAGGAACGTCTAAGAATTTTGAAGACTCAAAACTATCAAATGACAACTTTGTTGCAAGAAAAGTATCAGTTTACCGGCGATCATCACTAGTTAAAGTCATAATAATCTCATGACTAGTTCACCAAACATCTCCGCCCATGCGCAATAATAATTTAGCAATTTAGCCTATGTGTTTTAAACTTTAAAAATGCGCAAACGGCTTCAATTCAGTTAGTCTGTTTAATTTCGTGGTTGTCTGGTCTAATGTTAGGCTATATGTTGGCCTTCGGTTTGGTGATATTCATATGTTCAGGTTTTTCAGTCGAACTCAGTCGGCCAACTTGGTGAAGAACTCCTGGCCCCAATACTGCCCATAAAGTTCGAGACGATCAACCGAAGTCGCCAACGGGACATTACACACAAGCGTTTGTGTGTTTCCATAAATCGTCGAGCTATCGCCATATTCGAAATGCGAATAAAAGATAATTGTATAATCTTACACAATTTCAACATCTGAGCCGTGCTATTTTTCTTACTCTAGCGCTACCATTGTATGTATAGCAATGGGACGTCCCCTTTTCGTATAGTCGGCCAATCCCGATCAAGAATAGCCAGGTTGGAGAGACGTCATTGGAGAGTATCGAGAAAGAAGCCTGTGGTTCTCAAACCGGGTGGCAGAGTCTACCCGGAGGAAGGGACAACGAAGGTAGGTGACCCTTGATTCATATTTAAAGCCACTGGTTATCATTCTCCATCGTGCACCAGGAGAAGCATGGTGAAGCTATGATTATCCGTTTATTTTGCATAGCCGACATTATGTAGTGGTCAACAACTACATGGAGCCTCATGCACAAAAGCACAAAGACTAGTTGACACAAAAGACAAGGCTACAGTTTAGGAGCCAGCATGCTTACTCCTCTGTTACGGTACTGTATTTGATCAAACAATGTCAGTAGACATGATGCTCCCTGTCTTTTATAATCAATCCACAGTATTTGTTTACATATCAGTTTGAGGACATTAGAGATGGCAATGCTGAATAACAAGATTAGGTGAGCAATGTTGTTTGTTAACAACATCTACAGTAGCCTATAGTGTCGTGATATCTTGGATTACCCACCAGTACAAAGGCAACAGCTTTATTGACAATAAAGGCTAGACAACAGAATAACCATATCCTGAACTCCGGTGTGCATGACAGGCAATTTGTTACAATGTAGAACACGGTATAGATGCCGGCTTCAAGTCAATATACTTTTAGTTTACTTTGTGGTTGGCCTACTACAACTGTCACACTGCCAGAACATGCAACATTTGACATAAGCTGTATCGGAGAAAAGATAGAGGAAAGACTGACTGCTCTGCAGTTCTTTGTACGGAACATTCGCGGCAAAAATTACCCCGCGAGATTTCTTCATACAGTTTAGAAAAGGGGAGGAGAAAATAAGACCAGGGTGTCGGAACTGACGGAGAAAGGGAAAGCAATGTGGTTTGCACATTTTGCAAACGCGTTTGGCAGCAATATTCTCAGCCATGGATTCGATGATTTGACTTCGCCTATGTAACACCCATATACTTATACAACAATTAAACCTAATGAACGACCCGTTGCATTGTCATAGCCGTTTCCCTTTTCTGAGTCCTTCAGTCTTATGATGAACCCGGTCTGTTGTATATTGTAGTACCAGTGGGCCTTTATGAAGGATAGCCTAATATTACTGAAATAAGTTGTGTAAAATAGTAGAATTGATTTGACGAAGAACTGTCCTTTGACTATTGCCACACAACAGCAAAAGTAAATCAGTCCTTTCTCTGTAGAACAAAAGATTGAGCGACCTCATCCATTGGTCGGTTTTCTACCCCAATACCCCATGCTGCCCCCTGAAGGGGACCGGGGTTGGTTTAATAATGGGATGGGTAGGCTAATTCCTACACTCCGGTGCCTTTTCTGTCCCCAGAAAATATCATCTCTTATTTAGTGTAAAATGTACATTCCTAAGGTCTTTAAATAAAAAGTTAGGTGGCATTTACCATAAAAACACAAAGATATGGATTTGTTTTTAGTGGATGTAG
Organism: Salvelinus alpinus; assembly: GCF_045679555.1. NCBI lineage: Eukaryota > Metazoa > Chordata > Actinopteri > Salmoniformes > Salmonidae > Salvelinus > Salvelinus alpinus. Next base: position 20,496,167 of record NC_092102.1, on the reverse strand, counting down.
TCGTTTTTGTCATATTCCGGGGTGCTATTCATGAACTTCTATGAGACCTATAAGACATTAAATAATACAATATTTAAAATCTTTCTTGATTATTTTATAATCCTACTTACATTTCTCTTAAACAAGTTTTTTCATGATTATTGTATTAAGATTTTCTGTGTTTCCCTGATTTCACTTCCCACCTGATAGGTTGTAGTAATTCCCCTTTCAAAAATCAGCCCCTTCCTGCAATGACATTACATTCAGGAAGTGTCATAATATTTGGGGTGGTAAAACAACAGAGCAAGGCTAAGTAAATGTATTCTCCTGAGACCCGAAAAGTTTGCGATTTTTTTTTTTTTTTTTACAAAGGTGTTTAGGGTGAAAAAACACAATACCAAGATTATATATATATTTTTAAATATTGTTATTTGTCTTTTATTGTATCTGCAAAATTGTCCTCTGTAGTGGTCATTAGGATGTAAATATGAAGAGAGAAAAAACATTACAGTCAATGGGTACAGTTGCTGAAAAACATAGTCACGGCATCCAAGTGTCCACTATAGAGGAATTTTCTTGATAAGCTCTTATTTAGCTCTTATTTACAAAGTCCTGAAAACTCACTTAACTATTCCTGAGATATTCACTTGCTATAATTAGTAATTACACCCTCCTTTAAAATGTCCATAAAATGTGCAAATTGTAATGTCAGCCATTTTTTTAAGAACCAGGAAGATAAAGTTGTCAAAGTCTCACCCCCAACATGTGACATCATTGAAATGCCCAGAATGTCCTCACAAAGGGACAACAGGACTTAATACGCTTGAATGGCCTCAGAGATACGGACCAAGAACTGATGTCCACTAGAGAGGACAAAAATGAATTGCTGGGTCCCAGGAGGATAGACATGTTTCATGATGTTAGTCTGTTTGTCTCACTTATACATTTCCACCCTGTTGGGCTAAATTATAGAGAAAGTTAATACAATTTCAAAATGTCTAAATAAGTTTGATATACAAGTTAAAATCCTCTTCAAGTGTTTACCATTATGTTAGCTCAATTGCAATCGCACAGAGCAATAGCTAATTTAGGCTCCACATTTCAACTCTGTAAGGATTATGCACCTCACAGGGTGAACATTTTGTTAGAAAAGATAGTAAATAAATTACGAATGTCAATATTTATTTATAGTTGCATAATACATTTATATTTTATGATACAATACACTTTATTGTCTATTTACATGACACGATAGCGCTGATAGACATGGTAGCTCTGTTTCTGGCTCCTAAGCAACTTTGCAGTATTTAGTAATTTTTTTTGTGTTATTTCTTATATTATTTGCCCAGACGGTTTTTGCATTATTACATACGGCCGTAAATAACTTTTGGATATCAGAGCAGTGTTAACTTACCAGCATTCAGACCAGAAATACGAATTTACCGAATTGGATCCTTTGTTCGTACAACAAGGCAATTTAACTTATCCCCGAGGCTGCTCCAAGATGCCACCGGAGGAGGAGAGGTATTCGCAGTGGACTTCTTGTCCGACTCAGGAGGCGTGCACACCATCCAACACGTGCGAGTATATTAATCACTAATGTTCAGTCCCTGGACAAAAAAGTAGACGAGCTCTGGGCAATGATCTCCTTTCAGAGGGACATCAGGGACTGTAACATACTCTGTTTCACGGAATCATGGCTCTCCAGATATACTGTCCCCGTCCGTACAGCCAGCTGGGTTCTCAGTACACCGTGCAGATAGGAATAAAGAACTCTCTGGGTAGAAAGGTGGAAGTGTACTACCGGTCAAAAGTTTTAAAACACCTACTCATTCAAGGGTTTTTCTTTTTTTGGACTATTTTCTACATTGTAGAATAATAGTGAAGACATCAAAACTCTGAAATTAACACATATGGAATCATGTAATAACCAAAAATATGTCAAACAAATCAAAATATATTTTAGATTTGATATTCTTCAAATAGCCACCCTTTGCCTTTGCCTTGGCATTCTCTCAACCAGCTTCATGAGGTAGTCACCTGGAATGCATTTCAATTAACAGGTGTGCCTTCTTAAAAGTTCATTTGTGGAATTTCTTTCCTTCTTAATGCATTTGAGCCAATCAGTTGTGTTGTGACAAGGTAGGGGTGATATACAGAATACATACCTATTTGGTAAAAGACCAAGGCCATATTATGGCAAGAACAGCTCAAATAAGCAAAGAGAAATTACTTTAAGACATGAAGGTCAGTCAATTCGGAACAATTCAAGAAGTTTCTTCAAGAGCAATCGCAAAACCGTCAAAAGCTATGATGAAATTGGCTCTTATGAGGACCGCAGAGTGAAGGACCGCAGAGTGAAGGAAAAGCAGCCAACAAGTGCTCAGCATATGTGGGAACTCCTTCAAGACTGTTGGAAAAGCATTCCAGGTGAAGCTGGTTGAGAGAATGTCAAGTGTGTGCAAAGCCATCATCAAGGCAAAGGGTGGCTATTTGAAGAATCTCAAATATAAAATGTATTTTGATATGTTTAACACTTTTTTGGTTATTATATGATTCTATATGTGTTATTTCATAGTTTTGATGTTTTCACTATTATTCTAAAATGTAGAAAATATCAAGGACATCAACCACCCAAGCCGCGGCCTGTTTACCCCGATATCATCCAGAAGGCGAGGTCAGTACAAGCTGGGGCCGAGGGTCTGAAAAACAGCTTCTATATCAAGGCCATCAGACTGTGAAATAGCCATCACTAGCCGGCCTCCACCCAGTACCCTGCCCTGAACTTAGTCACTGTCACTAGCCGACTAACAGCCATTTACTCTACCATTTTAAAAGGCTAATTGATCATTAGAAAACCATTTTGCAATTATGTTAGCACAGCAGAAAACTGTTGTTCTGATTAAAGAAGCAGTAAAACTGGCCTTCTTTAGACTAGTTGAGTATCTGGAGCATCAGCATTTGTGGGTTCGATTACAGGCTCAACATGGCCAGAAACAAAGACCTTTCTTCTGAAACTCGTCAGTCTATTCTTGTTCTGAGAAATGAAGGCTATTCCAGTCTGAGATATGGCTTTTTCTTTGCAACTCTGCCTAGAAGGCCAACATCCCGGGGGTTGCCTCTTCACTGTTGACGTTGAGACTTGTGTTTTGCGGGTACTATTTAATGAAGCTGCCAGTTGAGGACTTGTGAGGCGTATGTTTCTCAAACTAGACACTCTAGTGTACTTGTCCTCTTGCTCAGTTGTGCACTGAGCAAGTTATCTCTTGGTCATCCCACTTTTCTTTCTATTCTGGTTAGAGCCAGTTTGCGCTGTTCTGTGAAGGGAGTAGTACACAGCGTTGTACGAGATCTTCAGTTTCTTGGCAATTTCTCGCATGGAATAGCCTTAATTTCTCAGAACAAGACTAGACAGACGAGTTTTAGAAGAAAGTGTAACGGCTTTTCTAGGGAGAGTAGGGATTGGACCAAAGCGCAGCGTTGAAGGTAGACATAATTTATTAAATGAAACCGACGAAACACGAAAATAACACTTGACTAATACAAAACAAATAAACGATGAAGACAGACCTGGACTAGAGAACTTACATATAACGAAGAACGCACGAACAGGTACAGACTACAAACAAACGATACAGTCCCGTGTGGTACGAACATACAGACACAGGAGACAACCACCCACAAACAAACAGTGAGAACACCCTACCTTAATATGGTTCTCAATCAGAGGAAACGTCAAACACCTGCCTCTAATTGAGAACCATATCAGGCAACACATTAACCCCAACATAGAAACACAAAACATAGACTACCCACCCAGATCACGTCCTGACCAACTAAACAAAGTAAAACAAAGGAAAAATAAGGTCAGGAGCGTGACATAACCCCCCCCTTAAGGTGCGAACTCCGGGCGCACCAGCATAAAGTCTAGGGGAGGGTCTGGGTGGGCGTCTGTCCACGGTGGCGGCTCTGGCGCTGGTCGTGGTCCCCACCCCACCATAGTCACTACCCGCTTTCGTAGCCTCCTCAAAATGACCACCCTCCAAATTAACCCCACTAGATTAAGGGGCAGCACCGGAATGAGGGGCAACACCGGAATGAGGGGCAACACCGGAATGAGGGGACACTCCGGAATGAGGGGACACTCCGGAATGAGGGGACACTCTGGAATGAGGGACGGATCCTGGCTGGCTGGCGGATCCTGGCTGGCTGGCTCTGGCGGATCCTGGCTGGCTGGCTCTGGCGAATCCTGGCTGGCTGGCTCTGGCGGATCCTGGCTGGACGGCTCTGGCGGATCCTGGCTGGACGGCTCTGGCGGATCCTGGCTGGACGGCTCTGGCTGCTCATGGCTGGCTGACGGCTCTGGCCGCTCATAGCTGGCTGACGGCTCTGGCTGCTCATAGCTGGCTGACGGCTCTGGCTGCTCATAGCTGGCTGACGGCTCTGGCGGATCCTGGCTGGACGGCTCTGGCTGCTCATGGCTGGCTGGCGGCTCTGGCTGCTCATGGCTGGCTGGCTGCTCATGGCTGGCTGGCTGCTCATGGCTGGCTGGCTGCTCATGGCTGGCTGGCGGCTCTGGCTGCTCATGGCTGGCGGAAGGCTCTGGCTGCTCATGGCTGGCGGAAGGCTCTGGCTGATCCTGTCTGGCGGAAGGCTCTGGCTGATCCTGTCTGGCGGAAGGCTCTAGCGGCTCCTGTCTGGCGGAAGGCTCTAGCGGCTCCTGTCTGGCGGACGGCTCTAGCGGCTCCTGTCTGGCTCCTGTCTAGCCTTTTAAAATGATTAATTTGGATTAGCTAACACAATGTGCCATTGGAACACAGGAGTGATGGTTGCTAATAATGGGCCTCTGTACGCCTTAGATATTCCATAGAAAATCTGCCGTTTCCAGCTACAATAGTTATTTACAACATTAACAATGTCTACACTGTATTTCTGATACAATTTTATGTTATTTTAATGGACAAAAATGTAGCTTTTCTTTCAAGAACAAGGACATTTCTAAGTGACCCCAAACTTTTGAATGGTAGTGTGTATATATATATACAGTGCATATACTTTTCCTCCCAAAAGTTGAGGTCCAAAAGGTAGGAATTACCTTGATAGGCACATCAGTTGTTGTGACAACATAGAGCTGTCTCCCTTCCTATGAAATACTGGTCCCCATCTTCTTTTTACCTGATTGGGGGCTGTTAAGGCTTCAGATTACATATTTACTATTGTCAAGAAATAAAAAATGTGACACTGGTTATTACAAATTTGACACAGGGAAATATAGGCTTGAATATAGGATTGTTATTTAGTTGTTGGTGTATAATATCTTATACCAGCACTTATATTTAAATGATTACACACAGGTGCAAATGTTTGATTTAAAAGAAATGCTACAATGTCCATGTGAAACTTCTCTGTGTTGTGTAATTTTCTAGGTAACAAAAAAATGGCGACATATGTGGACCCGGACCAGACCCCAGATGCCACTGCAGAGAAATGCAGCCGTTTTGAGGTGTTGGACTGGCTCAATAAGATCCTGGACATCAAATTCACCAGGATAGAGCAGATATGTTCAGGTACCGTCTCACTAGTACCGCTTTTCCAAACAAGACATTTTGCCGCCAACTTTTTGTCGAACTTTTCTTTATATCTGAAAGGTATTGCCAGCAGCAAAACCTGTACTTTTATTTCCGTCAACCGGCCTAGTCATGATTGCGGTAATGTATTTAAAAGTCCTGCTAACTTCTCAGTATAAATGTCACTTTTCGTCATTTTTGTCAGACATCAAACTTGTCCTTGTCAATCACAAAGCTTCACAGATATACTTTTAATGCATTTATTCTCTCAATTTAAATGTATCTAATTATTTACTTGAGCTGTTCTTGTCTACTGTCACATAAATGCTTTGGCATTTAGCCTGGTGGAACGCATACTGTCATTTCACAAATTATTTCTTGACTTTGACAGGTAAATATTTAAAGGCCCTTATATTTAGCTAATAAATGATGGGTTAATATCCCTAGGCTCCTAGCGATTTGTAGTTTAAGTTAGAAACCTAGCTGTCTTCAGACAGAATAACTGGTGGGGAGTTTGAATGGAGAAATTGCGCAATGGTGTGATCACATCCAACGTGGATCAAAAAAGCTACTTTCTGAAATGTAAGTTTCTTTACATGATCAGAAAGAGAAGATTCGAATAGTTCTGCAGCAAAAAATTAGGACGTGGGCTCTGTTTTAAAATACAAGTTTTTTGTTATATGACAGAGGTTCCACACGTTCTGTGACACTCAATTTGTGTGTGAAAGATATTATTGATATTTTATTCTGTTATTATCTATTATATTAATTCTTACTATAAAATATATGTGGGTTGACTGAGATCAGAACAGGGGAATGAATGTAAGTGTGTCTTGTCTGTTTAATGAACAAAATAAGAACTATCGATTTAATTTGCATGGCGCAGCCATGTAGCCTATATGCTGCACAGACCACAATTAAACTCAAAATATACTATTCTGTTATTTTGAAAATAAATTGTGTTTGTCTTTGTTTTCTGTGTATGCTTTGCCACACATTAAATCATGAACATTCTATACATGTCATTGTCATTATGAAAAAGTATAAACACATAAATGGCACATGACATCGCAGCAGCTGGGTCCAAATAGCAACGTTACATGCCAAAAAACCCATTAGATTAAAAATGTGTTTAGGATATGTCACTAACATGCCAGGCAACTAAAGGCAACTTTCTAGAAAATATTTTGTTTAGTTTGCTAGCTTGTTAGCTAGTTAGCTATCTAGCTGGCTAGCCAGCTCAGATATGACCAGAACACACTGTAAGTATCTGACAACATTTTGTGTTGAACTGTAGCCAACTTTTTATTCACCATCACAGAAAACTTGGTATGAAAACTTGGTCACGTTGGTATGAATGGTTCGGGAGACAGACGCAGGAATGCGTAAGTCCATATTATGTCAAGAAAAGCTCAAATAACCAAAGAGAAATAACATACCATCATTACTTTAAGGCATGAAGGTTAGTCAATCTGGAAAATGTCAAGAACTTGGAAAGTTTCTTCAAGTGCAGTCGCAAAAAACTTCAAGTGCTATGATGAAACTGGCTCTCATGAGGACTGCCACAGGAAGACCCAGAGTTACCTCTGCTGCAGAGGATAAGTTCATTAGAGTTAACTACACCTCAGATTGCAGCCCAAATAAATGCTTCACAGAGTTCAAGGAACAGACACATCTCAACATCAACTGTTCAGACGAGAATGTGTGAATCAGGCCTTCATGGTCAAATTGCTGCAAAGAAACCACTACTTAAGGACATCAATAAGAAGAAGAGACTTGCTTGGGCCAAGAAACACGAGCAATGGACATTGGACCGGTGAAAATCTGTACTTTGGTCTAATGAGTCCCAATGTGAGATTTTTGGTTCCAACCGCTGTGTCTTTGTGAGATGCAGAGTAGGTGAATGGATGATCTCCGCATGTGTGGTTCCCACCGTGAAGCATGGAGGAGGAGGTGTGGGGATGCTTTGCTGGTGACACGTCAGTGATTTATTTTGAATTCAAGGCACACTTAACCAGCATGGCTACCACAGTATTCTGCAGCGATACGCCATCCCATGACCCAAAACACACATCCACGCTGTGCAAGGGCTATTTTACCAAGAAGGAGAGTGATGGAGTGCTGCATCAGATGACCTGGCCTCCACAATCACCCGACCTCAAACCAATTGAGATGGTTTGGGATGAGTTGGACCGCAGAGTGAAGGAAAAGCAGCCAACAAGTGCTCAGTATATGTGGGAACTCCTTCAAAGCCTTCCTCATGAAGCTGGTTGAGAGAATGCCAAGAGTATGCAAAGCTGTCATCAAGGCAAAGGGTGGCTACTTTGAAGATTCTGAAATATAAAATATATTTTGATTTAATTAACACTTTTTTGGTTACTACATGATTCCGTATGTGTTAGTTCATAGTTTTGATGTCTTCACTATTATTCTACAATGTATAAAATAGTAATGACAAAGAAAAACCCTTGAATGAGAAGTTGTGTCCAAACTTTTGACTGGTACTGTACAGTTGTGAAATGTAGACTCCTGACACTTAGTGGGCAGGTATTTTTCTCTCTATTGACTGATGAAACACAAGCGTTTCGCTACACCTGCAATAACATCTGCTAAACATGTGCATGTGACCAATAACATTTGAACGCATGTTTCACTATTGGCTATTCTGTCCTGCTCTCCCTTGTTACTAGATAGACTTAAACTTTTATTGTGTGTGTGGTGTGCAGGTTCCTGCTACTGCCAGCTGATGGACTGGCTCTTCCCTGGGTGCATTGACATGAGCACAGTGAAGTTCCAGGCCCAGGACACACCAGACTTCATCCACAACTACAATCTGCTTCAAGCTGGCTTCCGAAAGACTGGTGTCACCAAGGTTAGACTACACCCATACTTTCTTATCCATCACATTAACTGTAAATCAAGGATATTTCTTTGATTGTACGTTAATATTTTATCGCTGGGCAGAGGGTTGGTAGGGATTTGCCCTTTGCTTCCATGTGGTATTTGCTTATTGTTCTAAATCCCTCCCCTTTAGTTTGTTCCAGTGGAGGAGCTGATGAACGGAAGGTTCCAGCCCAACTTCGTATTCCTGAAGTGGTTCAAGAGGTTTTTCCAGGCTAACCTGGTGGGGCAGGTGTATAACCCTGTGGAGGCTCGCCAGGGCCAGGAGATCCAGCCTGCCAGACCCCCCCTCCGCTCCCCCCAGGGACTTGGCCGCAAGTCTGCCAGCCGCAACCCCAGTCAATCAGGTATCCATTCTCTCACTTATCCTGAGTAGTGCTCTGCTCCCCGAGCCCGACAGGCCCCTTAAACTATACATTGGTTAGGGCTGGGTAGGGCCTGTTTTTCATTAATACGATCACTTACATTTTGAAGCTAAGCCATTTGCTCATGCTCTCCATTCATATCTTGCTAAGATCATAACACAGTGTCAGAAGTGCTTCAACCAGGTCAAATATAAGACCACAAGATTATTGTCAGAGTCGACAGGAGAGATTATTTCACAGAAATAGTCATGTTCATTGAGTTTTGTCAGAGTTTAGAGTGACGAAATGTAGCTAGCTAATATCTAAAAGTCTTGTCATGGATACACACACACGCAGACTAGCAGCAGAAAAGTCGCGGGTATGGCTCGGGCTTAAAATTCATGCCCGTGCAGGGCTCTAATCTTGAGTTGAAATGTTCTTTGTGCTGTTTGTGACCTTATATTCCGGATGGAATATTGTTGGTATTTTTGTGTTAATCAGTTTGTGTTTTCCTTTTTTCCGACAGGGGGGTTGGAAACCGACACAGATGAAGAAGCTTTAGGGAAGTATCAAAGGAAACGTATAGTTTATGAAGATATATGGAGGGAGACGCACTCCTGGGTAGGGCCCAGCACTCTGGGAGAGTTCCATGCCTACTGCAGTCTGTGTGACATGAATTTCAACATCTATCACTCGGGCCTTGTTGACCTCAAGCGTCACTCGCAGTGCAAGAGGCACCACAAGCTTACCCTGGCTGCCAATGGATGCAACGTAAGAACCGAGGCGAGAAAGAGCAGGCAGGGCAGCATCAGCAGCTGTCCACCCTGTAGTGAGTTGGTCCTGTGCTTCATTCAGGTTAACTGCGTCTCTGGTCCGTCCGCGGCTGGGGACCAGGTGTCTAACAGATACGGTCAGTATGTCCTGGGACTACAGTACCCAGAAGACATAGTGTCCGCTTGCCAAAAGACTCCTTACTGCATATACATGTACGGAGGAGTGGTGCTAGGGGAGGCTGGCATAGCTTCTGTAGTTCTAGTAGGCTATTTTGATGTGAAGGCAGCCAAACACTGCATCAGGCTGTTGGATGTCCTGCAGTCTCCAGCCGAAGACAATACTGGAGAGGAAACTGCTGCGGCTTTGGTGGAGACCTTGAAGAGGTTTGGGCTTCCTGCAGTTAACCTCGCTGCTCTCTACACAGATGGTAACGGTGCTGCCTCTGAGCAGATTTGCTCACAGCTTAGGGAGCTCAACCCCAACGTGGTGGTGCTAGGTAGGCTGTATGGAGTGGCTGATGCATCCTGCCATGCTGGGATGGTAGAGCTCTCCACTCAGGCCCAGGAGCTAATTGTAGATATCTACTCCCACTACTCCTTCTGCTCCACCAAGAATGACAACCTGAAGGAACTGTTTTCTAGCATAACCAGTATCAATGGCCTTACCCTTCCTCTCACCACCTGCTGCCTTAACTTCTGCATGTTAGCCAGGAAAGTGTTGGAAATGTGGACAGATCTAATCTCCCACTTCAGCTCCTGTAACAAAGAGGATGACGTAGATGAGAAGGCCAAACTGATCTGCACACAACTGCAGGATCCCCAAATCAGGGCTACCTTTATGTTCCTAAACCAGGCCCTGGAGCCCCTCCGTGCCTTCCAGGAGCGACTGCACCACCATGAGGGCTCGGCCCGGGCCGACCTGGTGCAGATCCTACAGGAAGCCAGCAACCTCCTGCGCTCCTATGCCTCCAGTTTCCTCCGTCCTCAAGCTGTCGTGCGTTTCCTCAAGGAACGTGATGTCTCTCTCCTCAAGACCACAAAGTTCCACCTGCCAGGGCCAGAGCTGAACATAGGTGGGGCTGCAGTGGAGGACTTCCTGTGTGAGTCATCAGAGTCAGGAAGTGAAGCACTGCAGTTTTTACAGGAACAGGCTCTGTCTTTCTACACAGCACTTACAGCCAGCGTGGCGGAGGGGCTGCCTCTGAGTGACGGCGTGTTGAGGAGCATGGCCCAGCTACTGAGCCCCCAGGGTAGGCTGAAGGTCACAGGGAAGGTGGTGGGAGAGCTAGGGGCTAAACTTGGGCTCTGCAGCTCACCTGAGGAGATCAGCCAGCTGAACAAGGAGTTCCTGGAGTACCAGCTGGCAGAGGAGGGAGAGTGGGAAGAGGGAGAAAATGGATCTGATGGGGGCATCCAAAATGGCTCTGCAGCCACCTCGCTGGAGCAACATTGGTGCACTGTGTTGAAGGCTTCTGGATCAACCAGCATCTTCAGGAAACTTGTTTTGACCCTCTTAGCCATGCCTTGCCCCCCACTTGAAGCTCAGAAGGTCTTCACACAGGTAGGGGAAAGACAAAAAGCATCACACACTTGTATGTCACTGCATTCACTGCACTCCTGCACTCCTTACCCATTGTGTTGGTATTGTCCCATTTATGTTCTTATCTGCGTGTGCTTGCGTCTGTATCTGCATCTATATTATTTGTGTCTGTCTGTGTTCTCAGGCTGTGGAGAATGGGGACGCTGCCCAGTTCACTGACAGTGTGACAGAAAGTGAGCTGGACTCCGTTCGGGAAGTAGACCTGACCAATGACAGCGCTCTATCAGACAACAACAGTATCTACGAGCCTGGCATGAAGAAGAGAGGTCGTCCCAGAAAGATTCCATCAGGTATATTGTTTCATTAAGGGACTGGAATAGGACTATAATATATTTTATTATCACTGTATGAAATGTACTGTAGTATAGCGTATCACACACAAGAGCCCTCAAATGCTTTTTTTAGGGTACAGCTCCATTTTGAGTTAGCATTAGTTTGTGTGTGTACCGGTAAGCGGCTTATCAAGTGGATTAGCACATGAAAGGGTTAGCTTAAATGGGTTGAGTTGCTCAAGATGGCGGCAGCTCTCCATTGTTGGGGTAGGTTAGTGTAGCATGAGCATGCTTCAGGTTTGCATGTCTATGGGTAGTATTATATAAGGTTGGTTGTGTTCGTGTAATAGAGGTAATAGACAGATTTATATTTTAGAGTGGGCAAGAATTATTGTTATTTACATACAGTATATTGTAATGTAAAAGAGATGGTATTCTTATATGGGGTAGCTATGATAACGTACCATACCATTGACTGGGAATGATTGGGAAAGGGGGTACGTAGTCAGTTTCAGAACTGAATGCATTCAACCGAAATGTGTCTTCTGCATTTAATCGACATGCCTTAATCGACATCCACGTCATCGCCGCCATTGGTTGACTTAGAAGAACAATTTTACTAATACAGGACTAGTAAGGACTAGTAAGTGCCCACCCAGTACACTACTTTAGTGAAGAAAAAAATATTAAAATGATTATTATTAAAAAATATAGAGATTTTATTTTATTCCGATTTTTCAGGGGGTGCTGCAATATCCTCAGTACCCCTACTTCCCGTAGCTCCGGGTACAGATTTCAAAAGCAGTCAATGATCTCGAAGTCTCAGAATTTGAACTGTGTTTATTGTGTTGTAGCGTGATATAAGCAGAATTCAATATAATTCCAATTAGGGCCGATTTCAAGTTTCCATAACAATAGGTAATCGGCCTTTTTGGATGCCGGTTATGGCCGATTACATTGCAATCCATGAGGAGACTGCTTGGCAGGCTGACCACCTGTTACACGAGTGCAGCATCAAAATGACCTTGTGGCTGCAAGGAGCCAAGGTAAGTTGCTAGCTAGCATTAAACATATCCTAAAAAAACAAACAATCAATCTAAACATAATCACTAGTTAACTACACATGGTTGATGATATTACTAAGTTAACTAGCTTGTTCTGCGTTGCATATAATCAATGCGGTGCCTGTTAATTTATCATCGAATCACAGCCTACTTCAACTTGATGATTTAACAAGCGCATTCGTGAAAAAAGCACAATCGTTGCAATAATGCACCTAACCATAAGCATCAATGCCTTTCTTAGAATCAATACACAAGTATATTTTTTAAATCTGCATATGTAGTTAAAATAAATTCATGTTAGCAGGCAATATTAACTAGGGAAATTGTGTCACTTCTCTTGCGTTCAGTGCAAGCAGAGTCAGGGTATATGCAGCAGTTTGGGCCGCCTGGCTCGTTGCGAACTGTTGAAAGGCCATTTATTCCTAACAAAGACCGTAATTAATTTGCCAGAATTTTACATAATTATGACATAACATTGAAGGTTGTGCAATGTAACAGCAATATTTAGACTTAGGGTTGCCACCCGTAAGATAAAATACGGAACGGTTACGTATTTCACTGAAAGAATAAACGTTTTGTTTTCGAAATTATAGTTTCCGGATTTTACCATATTAATGACCAAAGGCTCGTATTTCTGTGTGTTTATTATACTATAATTAAGTATATGATTTGATATTTGATAGAGCAGTCTGACTGAGCAGTGGTAGGCAACAGCAGGCTGGTAAGCATTAATTCAAACAGCAGCTCTTAACAATGCTTGGATGCACAGCGCTGTTTATGACTTGTTTATCAACTCCCGAGATTAGGCTGGCAATACTAAAGTGCCTATAAGAACATCCAATAGTCAAAGGTATATGAAATACAAATGGTATAGAGAGAAATGGTCCTATAGTTCCTATAATAACTACAACCTAAAACTTCTTAACAGGGAATATTGAAGACTCATGTTAAAAGGAACCACCAGCTTTCATATTTTCTCATGTTCTGAGCAAGGAACTTAAATGTTAGCTTTTTTACATGGCAGATATTGCACTTTTACTTTCTTCTCCAACACTGTGTTTTTGCATTATATAAACCAAATTGAACATGTTTCATTATTTATTTGAGACTAAATTGATTTATTTATGTATTATATTAAGTTCAAATAAAAGTGTTCATTGTTCATTCAGTATATTTGTAAATGTAATTTATTACAAATATATATATAAAAATCGTCCGATTAATCGGTATCGGCTTTTTTTGATCCTCCAATAATCGGTATCGGCGTTGAAAAATCATAATCGGTCGATCTCTAATTCCATTGCAAGAACCCCAAAAAATGTTGCCCCCTCGCCGATTTCAACTTCCCCATTAGTCACTTTATCGTGGCCCGTGCCTGGTGTATGGTGCCATTAGAATTGTCTAAGCATTGTCTGGAATGCACAAGCCTTGAGAGCAAAAGTGCATTTTGGCATGATACCCTAATCAGCACTAAACAGCAAAAAATCTCATGGCTTCCAATTGCATCATATAATATGTTGTAGTTGTGGTGGCACATAACAGTAGTAAATGGCAGCCATACTCAACAGGCAGATAGTAGAATAATAGTATATTTGGCAGTGCATGGGCAGTTTTCCTCTTGTTACTGTATGTCATTCACTGACAGACCTTAGAGAGCTCTTTATAATCTGTCAGAAAATTCCAGTTGATCAAATAGCCCATGTTCGCTAGGTAGGTAAATTAGGTTAACCAGCTATCTAAATCTTGTAGTTATCATGGCCAGATTATGTGCCAATGGGAGCCTTAGGAATCATATGAACACAAATAAGACATAGCAAAATTAAAATTGCAGGAATTTAGCTAGAAAACTGCAAACAACCCCCCCCCCCCCCCCCCCCCAATGGAAAATGTATAGAATTGCAGAAAATGAGCTTATAAATGGCAAAATGTTGATTCCGCCAACAAAAGGGGTGTGGACCGTTTGGGGTTGCATGGGTCGTGAGGTGAGGGTTAATAGCAACGTCGATAAGTGACAATATCCATACGGACCTTTGCCACCTAGGAAATGTCCCACTGGTCACATATGTCAATTCAACGTATATTCCATGTTGGTTTAATGTAATTTAATTGAAATGACATGGAAACAACATTGATTCAACTGTGGGTTGTGTGACCGGACCTTCTTAAATAGTAGTTGAGTACCCCTGATATATGGGTTGGAGTCTATCTATACCTACAGTATCCCTAATGATAACCTCAATCTAATTTTACACTGTCCATTGATTCTCTCAGTGTTTCACATACTTCTATCACAGGATCCCTGTTAATAATGGAAGCATCAATGTGTTGTTTTCCAGAGGTGAATTACCTTAATGGGACAGTGAAGCCATGCACAGTGCGGCTGCAGAAGATAATCAGTAAGAAAAGATATTGACAGTTAGTGAAGATGATCATTGGTATTCATCTATATCACTTAAGGCCAGTCACCACAGGCTAAAAATACTATTTTTTTTGCATCTACTCGTCAATTTAAAGAGTTTTGGGTATTTTTGTCTATTAATGTTAGTATTTTCAAAAAGTAAAAAATTCAAATGTCAAAATGTTGATGAAAATGTATATTTTCGTTAGTTTATCATACTACCGTCATCAACATTTCATGAATTGTATATTTTTTTTAAATGGTCATACATCCTTAATTTCAAAGCTCACTACATTGAATCACACATAATTTAAAAGCCAATTTCATAGAGAATGTTACAAACTGGACTATATGTAGTAATTTACGGGGATTGGGTCTAAATAAGTGTTTAGCATTTGGTAGGTTAAATGCATTGTAAGTTTGTCTTTAACTGCCATTTCAGACTCTTCCCACACGCCAACACATTTTTCTCTGCCATCTTCATTCATCAACTTTCTTGTGGTTATCCTTAGACGTGTTCTTCAGACTTATACATAGGGAATTGTTGATATGTTGTCATGTTTTTATTCTGGATTACATTTTCTTTAAAAACATTTGCCAAAAATGCATTTTACGTATCTTTCTATATAGTATTTTACAGATAGAAAGATGAAAAAAATATTTATCCACAATCTGCTATATGTAAGTCAGCTCCTGGGAGTGTATTAACTAAATGAAACCAAAATATTTGGGCTGACTTCATCCAGTGTCCAGAAAATTGGATTTGTGTGATATGCAAATATGCACATATTTAATGACATGACCTAATTTGCACAATATTTCAGAAACATTTAATATAAAAAGTATTATATTTGTGTCCACATTCAACTGGTAAAAGTTGATTGTGATATGATTAAAGGGAACAAAATACCCTATTAGGGTGTGGTGCCTGGCCTTAAACTCAGTTGAATTGATGTACAGGTGACACATTACCAGAGAATGCTTAACAATCCACCTTCCATGGTTGGGGTCAAATCAATTCCATTTCAATTCAGTCAATGACACAGGAAGTAAACTGAAATTGGAATTTCAGTTTACTTCCTGCATTGACTAAATGTAAATGAAATTGACCCCAACCTTGTCTTTTTACTTATCTATTCTCTGTCTTTTCACCTTTTGACAATTTCAGACAAAACTCTTGTATTTTCTGCATTAAAACATTGATTTGGTTTCTATGAAACTTGTTTATGTAGATGGGCCAAAGAATGAGGACGATACTGTGTTCGTTGAGGACAACGTCATTTGGACAAATACTATGGAGGTAATGTTTTTTATTATTTTGTTGATGTTTTTTTGTATCACATTTCTTGTCTAGTAGGATTGGGTGAATCAATTCAACAAATATGGTAACTTAAGATTTAACTAAGGGGGATGTTATTGTTTTCTTGTGACTCATAATCAACTATGCATAACAGACAGACAGGCCTCCCAAGTGGCGCAGCGGTCTAAGGCATTGCATTGTTGCGGTGTCACTATAACCTGGGGTTCGATCCCAGGCTGTGTCACAACCGGCTGTGACCGGGAGACCCATAGGACGGCACACAATTGGCCCAGCGTCGTCCTATTTGGCCGGGGGAGATTACTTGGCTCATCGCGCTTTAGCGACTCCTTGTGGAGGGCCAGGCGCCTGCAGGCTGAATTTGGTCATCAGTTGAACGGTGTTTCCTCCGACACATTGGTGTAGCTGGCTATTAAGTGGGCGGGTGTTAAGAAGAGCGGCTTGGCGGGTCATGTTTCGGCGGACGCATGACTCGACCTTCGCCTCTCCCCAGCCCGTTGCAGTGATGAGACAAGATCGTAATCACATAATTTACTGAAGAAATATTAACAAAGATGGACATACTGTAAATATGGTTGCCTATGTGTCACACCCTGATCTTAGAGATCCTTTTAATTCTCTATTTGGTTAGGTCAGGGTGTGACTAGGGTGGGCAATCTATGTTTTCTATTTCTTTGTTGGCCGGGTATGGTTCCCAATCAGAGGCAGCTGTCTATCATTGTCTCTGATTGGGGATCATACTTAGGCAGCCTTTTTCCACCTGTAGTTTGTGGGATCTTGTTTTTGGTACTGTGCTGTTTAGCCCTACTAGACATTACGTTTCGTATTTGTTGTTGTTGTTTTTTCGGTGTTCATTTAATAAATTATAATGTACAGCTACCACGCTGCACCTTGGTCCGATCCTTCCATCGACGAACGTAACACTATGTTTGTTTTTACCTGTTCTGCTTTGACGTGTTCTTACCTTGCTATAGTGGGGGTGTGACAGATCAAAATAAACTGCACGTGACAACACCTGACAATGGAAACAATATCATTATTTGGAATCAAACAAAGCAAAACATGCATGGGTCTTTTGCATGTCTCCAAAGCTTGACATTATGACAAACCTTTCTATGCAGGTTTTGTGAAGTAAGAGTCACTAGTATGCTTTGCTTTGCTGTTGCTTGTGCAATCAACAATTCTCTATGCTTTTAAATCATTTTTATTAAAACCTTAAATGCTTGGGACAAGTTCATACTAGTATCTCACCCGTGTCTAACAAACTAACCTTGTTAGTAACTTTTTTATCCTCTCCTTTATCTTTCTTCTTCTTTTTTCATGTGGGTCTACTTTATGCTTGGTAGTCATAGCAATTCTTGGATGTGAGTGCATGACTGGGTGTGTGTGCGCTTGTGCCCACGTGTGTGCGCTTGTACAATGTCTGTGAGCAGTGTGCGTAATAGGTGTGTGCATGTGTGTTGTCCCTCAGGGCACCATTAGGGGCATTTATGGTTGGGAGAGCAGCTTACGCCAGAAGCCACAGGCGCGCACTGTGTTTCAGGCTGGTGCCGGCACCTGGGTCAAGCCACAGGCGCTTGACAACGACAGCAAAAAGGACCAGGAGTCCGAGGCTGCATCGGTAGGTACTCTCAAAATACCTACCAGTGATGGCTGGTGCGCTGAGATATCGGAGGACGGGCTCATTGTAATGACTAGAATTGAAACTATGTGTTTGATTCCGTCTCATTCCATTCCAGCCATTACAATGAGTCCATCCTCCTATATATCTGCCCACCAGCCTCCTGTGGCTCCTACGCTTGAGGGGAGCCCTTCTGACCTCTGGCGAATGGGACAGTCAAAGGCGCAATGCAATCAAAACACAAAAAAACATATATTTTGCTCTAAAGGTGTGCGTGGCTGTCAACGACACGTCATTCTTTCTGTGCATGGCTCTTGTGATTTGCTTCTAACGTTCTAATTTCCTTTTTAACCCTTTATATGGACTTACGTGGTCTCCCATTTTCTTAACTCATTCTCACTGCTCTGAAATTGGGTCGCTTGAATTAATGTTGACAAAACCTGACAAACCTTACAAACAAAGGGCCAATATTTGCTATTACATATAAAGAAGGATATGTACAATTGTAGTCACCCATAGGAAAACCTTTATTTTTTCCAATTTTCAGGTTCATCAGATATCAGTGGATGTGTTCGTCACTGTCTTCAGGCATGCATTGTCAACTATTTTATCTGTGTATTCAGGCATAAATATTTTTGACTTTCAGCCCCCGAAGAAGGAGAATCATACATCCAACGTGTCTACAACGAGCCCCAGGGGAGCAAAGAAGGGCATTGATTACCAGGTTCCTATTTTCACAAATATTTGCTATGCATGCCAACATGCTTCCATATCATATAAACCCATGTGAATAACCCTTCATCTCTCTGGTTTTCACCCTGTAGGATGGGAAGGGTTTCCCCACTGGAGAGCTGGTGTGGGGAAAGGTGAAGGGCTTCTCCTGGTGGCCTGGACTGGTGGTGCTCTGGAAGTCCAACAAGGCACCGCCTGTATCCAAGCGCCGGGTAGAGTGGTTCGGTGACGGAATGTTTTCCGAGGTGAGGACTTGACTTGACTCATTGTAAATAGCAAGATTGACCTGCAGCACAGATTGGTGTTTGGACAAAATTGTTCCTTTGTTTTGTGTTGCAGATCTATACAGAGAGGCTTCTGCATTTTGCAGCTTTTGCAAAGTGCTTCTGCAAGAATTCCTATTCCAGCTTGCCCACCTACAAAGATGCTATCTACCAGGTCCTTGAGGTGGGACATGAATGCTATTATCTATCACTATCTTAACATTTTAATGTACGACTCTATAATATACTAGCCTGGTCCCAGATCTGTTTGTGCTGTCTTTCCAACTCAACTTGCATGGTCATTGCGTGACTGTCACGCCCTGACCATAGATTGCTTTGTATGTTTCTATTTTTTGTTTGGTCAGGGTGTGATGTGGGTGGGCATTCTATGTTTGTATGTCTATGTTTTCTATTTCTATTGTGTTTGGCCTGGTATGGTTCCCAATCAGAGGCAGCTGTCAATTGTTGTCTCTGATTGAGAACCATACTTAGGTAGCCTGTTTTCCCACTTTGAGTGGTGGGTGGTTATTTTCTGTTTAGTGTTTGTTGCACCTTTCAGAACTGTTCGTTGGTCGTTTTGTTGTTTTTGTTCGCGTGTTCATCTTTATTAAAAGTATTATGGATACGTACCACGCTGAACTTTGGTCCTCCTCTCCTTCTCCCGACGACAATCGTTACAGTGACATTGGCAAGACAGCACAAACAGATGTAGAACTATGCTAGTACTGCACCGTTACATCCCCATATATCACAATATTCCATACGGTATAATACCGCAAAGCACCACGTCACTCACTCACCACTCATATTTCATGTCTATGCAGTTGGCTGGTGAACGCTGTGAGAAGTCCTTTCTTGCAGCGGGGAATAAGCAGGAGTTGCTTAAGTTGATGCTGGACTGGGCCTACAGTGGATTTCTGCCCACTGGACCAGATGGGTTCAACCCCCCACCACCTGCAAGTATGTGTGGTTTAGGGTGAAGTTTCCCCTAGATGCTGATCTTGGGTCAGTTTAGCATTTTCCCTACTAATGATTAAGGTTAGGATTGGGGCCGGGGAAGCTGATCCTAGATCTGTACCTATAGGACATTTTTGTGTTGCTTCCATTATATTTCCACAACAGGGTAACACTTATACCTGTGTAGTACACTAGTAACAACAGGTGTTCTCATGTTCCTTTTATTTTGTTTCATTCCCAAAGATGCCAAAGACTCAAAGGCAGAATCTGCAGACTCGTCTCTGGCAGACTACCAGCCCCCAGCTAAGAGGAAGTATGTGAACAAGAACAGACCATCCTATGGGAATCAAAGCTACAGCAGAGGTAAGCCCTACACCCACAGCAATCCATATTCATTAATATGGGCCATTTTTCTAGTTCCTCTGTCACTATAGAATTATATTTGCATCAATTAAATTCCTTTCTTTTGTGGTTCACAGAGGCAATGGTACAAGAGGTTATGAAAGGCAAACATGTTAAAGGTATTTAACATTCTTTGAGCTGTAATTGTACTTTTTTGCTCTCTACTTGTCTGCACTTTAGAAAAATATTATATAATGGAATCAGTCATTTTACTAATGTATACAATTCATTATTCACCTCAGAATTCTGTTTATCATGTGGAACCCCCCACATCCACACCTTCCACCCACTGTTTGAGGGGAGTCTTTGCCTGAAGTGCAAGGTAAACTAACTACATCTTCTCATAAATTGAATGACTGTTCAGTTTATTTATGCAAGTGCATCCACGTAGACATGTTAGATAATGTCTGCTTATCATCTGAAAGATTGTTGACTTGAATGACCCTCGTCCCCATGGTAAAGCTGTCCTTCCTAACCTTTGCAGGAAAACTTTATTGAGACTTTGTACAGATACGACGAAGATGGCTACCAGTCCTACTGCACGGTTTGTTGCGCTGGCCAAGAGGTCATTCTGTGTGGCAATGCCAGCTGCTGCAGGTTAGCACTGCTCAAGAGTACACTTTCCCCTCTCTTCTTTCACTCCCATTTCCTCTTTCACTCGCTTATCCTCTCTGTCGTTCTCTCTCTCTCTTCCTCTCAGGTGTTTCTGTAAGGACTGCCTGAACATTTTGGTTGGTGATGGAACCTTTGACAAGCTGAAGGATGTTGACCCATGGAGCTGCTTCATGTGCTTACCATCCCAGTGCAACGGATCACTCAAGCTGCGAACTGACTGGAGCGTGCGAGTCCAAGAGTTTTTTGTCAACAACAGTGCTCTAGAGTTTGAACCCCACAGGGTGTATCCCTCCATTCCTGCCCATCAACGCAGACCCATCAGGGTGTTGTCTCTCTTTGATGGGATTGCCACAGGTTTGTACATTCTCAATATGGGCTTTCATTTAACCTATGGAGATGGTTGCAGATAAGTGGTTGTGATGTGTTTTATGAGTATGCAATGGCTTGTGTTTCTTCTGTCTTCAGGATTCAGTCGTTTTGGTTCGTGTGTCAGTGACTGATAATCTTCTATGCCAATTGTGCTCTTGCAGGGTACCTTGTGCTCAAAGACCTGGGCTTCATCGTAGAACGCTACATCGCCTCTGAGATCTGTGGGGACTCGATTGCTGTGGGTATGATCAAACACGAGGGCAAGATAGAGCACATCAATGACGTACGCACCATCACCAGGAAACATGTGAGTTCAGCATACACACACACATTCATGTTCAAACAAATTACAACACACCCACAAACACACACACACACTCACACTCACACTCACACACACACACTCCTGTGATCATTCTCTAACCTGTCTGTGTCTGTGTTTGCTGTGTTTCAGCTGGCTGAATGGGGTCCCTTTGACCTCCTGATTGGAGGAAGCCCCTGCAACGACCTGGCCTGCGTCAACCCTGCTCGGAAAGGCTTATTTGGTAAGGAACCTCCTGACTTCAAAGTAAATGGAGTGTTTCCACTTGACCAGTGGTTCTCAAACCTCTCCTCGAGAACCCCCAGCCGTCCATGTATTTGATCTATTCCAGAGCTAGCACAGCTAATTTAACTTGTTAACTAATCATCAAGCCCTTTGATAGTTGAATCGGGTGAGCTAGTTCAGGGCTACAACAGAATTGTGAAACTTCTGAGGTAAGGAGGAGAGGTTTTAAGAACCACTGTGCTAGACAATGTAGAGAGCTAATGTCTGGAGAACTTTAACAAGTATGTTATCACATCGTTTTATTAGCAGTTAACATGGTAACCTACTGTTAGATGCACGTGTCTGTACACGCTAACCTACCCATTGGCCTAGTAAATGGGTTTTTAATGGTCATCAAAAAGAAAGGAGGACCAAGGCACTCTTCATATCATTAATTAAAATGCCTTTATTAGTATGGCATGTTCAATAGAAACAACGTTTTGTTTTTTTAACCGACGCGTTTCGGCTGCATGGCCTTCGTCAGGGTGTACAAAAAAAAGGAATACAATGTCCTCTTTTGAACAGCTTTTCCAATTAGCCCTAATTGGAAGAGGGAGTGGTTACAAAATAGTAAGTAGTAAGCAATATTATACACATTAAAAGGTGAAATTCTGTAGCTATGTTATCATAAAAATACAACTCCAAGCTAGAAGTATCAGAACACTAAAAGGTAGTTTTAACCTTAAATATGACTGGGAGAAGTGTCAAGAATAAGAAAGCAATATATTCCATAGTACACTAGAACACAGCAAAACATGAACAACAACAGTCTAAACATAGCTGAGGGCAATTGAGCAAAATGTCCACTAGATGACAGCAAATGGACCCATCACGACCCTACAGGAAGGGTGAGAAATCCATATCTTCATTTAAACCAGGTTATTTAGTGGCCTGTAGTTTGTAAATCCAAAAACTTTCCCTTTGGTTTAACTGTTTAAGGCGGTCCCCTTTTCTAATAGAGGCCGGAATAAGATCAATACCCGTAGCTTGTAGGGAGGCAGGGTTGCCATGGTGTAGGGACTTGTAGTGCCTTGCCATGGGGTAGTCTTCATTGCCTACCCGTATGGCGTACTTGTGTTCCGCTAAGCGGTCTTGAAGGCGTCTCTTTGTCCGTCCAATGTAGAACACCTTGTACTGTGGACATTCCAATCTATAGATGACATGAGTGGTTTTACAGTTAATGAAATGCTTGACGTAATACTCCATTTTGGAAGCTGTGTCAACAAAATATTTCTTCTGTGCAATATTACTGCAATGGTTGCAATGGTTACATTTAAAAGAGCCCTTGGGTTTGTGGTAAAGCCAAGTTTTTTGAGAGTCACCCGGAAGATAACTGTGGACTAATTTGTCATTTAGGGTAGGACATCTCTTAAAGCTTATGACTGGTGGCTCAGGAAAGACTTGGCGTAGTAGCGTATCACTTTGGATGATTCCCCAATTATTTTTAATGATTCTTTTTATTTTAATGTTCTCTGCTTCAGTGCTGTATTTTGTAACAAAATACACTCTCTGATGTATCACGAGGCACTCCCCTTCGCAACAAGTTTTCTCTGTCAAGTAATCCAGCCATTATACCGGCATCTTTCAGGACCTGGTGTTTCATTGGTTTTCTCGGTCTCTGTTTCCAGAGGGCACAGGCAGGCTGTTCTTTGAATATTACAGGATGCTGACCATGATGAGGCCAAGGGATGATGACGACCGTCCGTTCTTCTGGCTCTTTGAAAATGTGGTGGCCATGCGCGGTCATGACCTGGCCGACATCTGTCGCTTTCTTGAGGTAAAGACACTAGCAGCTATTTCATGGTCAATGAGGCCTCTCCCTCTACCTTTCTCTCTCTTTCTTTAACTCTCTTGCTCTTTCTCCCTCTCTTTCCCTGGTCAATGCATTTGGGCGGTGTGTTTGCGTCTTCATTTCATTATTACTAATACAGTTGAAGTCGGAAGTTTACATACACCTTATACCCTGACTACACATTATTCAATTATTGCACCCACACTGCTCGCGCGCGTCAATGAGCGTCTGCGTTGCCAAGGGCTAAAATAGAAGTCAGTTCTATTTGTGACGCAGATCGCGGTGCAAGTCCTGCCTCTCCCATCTCCTCATTGGTTTATAGAAGCAGATACCCACGTGCCATCTCCTCATTGGTTATACCCACGTGGGTGATTGAAAGACGAACTGTGTTGTCGGCCGTCGTGGTAATACTATGAAAGTTTAGATGCCAATCACCAAGTTCAAAGAAGAAAAAGCCTGGAATGAGGAGAGATGACTAGAAACGATTCGGTTGACCGTTTTATGTGTGGATTAATTGTCAGAGTAGAGGACCTTGTGCATTTCAGGTAAAATAACTTCTCAATGTTTATATCCCAGGACAAATTAGCTAGCAACAGCCAGCTAGCTAAATAGGACAAATTAGCTAGCAAGTGCAAGTTAGCTAGCTAAATTGCCATAAATGTTTGTTTTTTTACCTTTCCCCAAATTAATGTAATTGGTTCAGAGTTTGTTTTGATATTTTAACCTGCGTGTCGTGATCGCGTTTGGTGTGGGGGGACAAAATAAATGTATGCACGATGGCGCATGCGAGCATTGCCTTTAAATTGTTTAACTTGGGTCAAACGTTTTGGGTAGACTTCCACAAGCTTCCCACAATAAGTTGGGTGAATTTTGGCTCGCACACGCTTTTTCAGTTCTGCCCACAAATGTTCTATTGGATTGAGGTCAGGGCTTTGTGATGGCCACTCCAGTACCTTGACTTTGTTGTCCTTAAGCCATTTGCCACAACTTTGGAAGTATGCTTGGGGTCATTCTCCATTTGGAAGACCCATTTGCGACCAAGCTTTAACTTCCTGACTGGTGTCTTGAAATGTTGCTTCAATATATCCACATAATTTTCCATCCTCATGATGCCATCTATTTTGTCAAGTGCACCAGTCCCTCCTGCAGCAAAGCACCCCCACAACATGATGCTGCCATCCCCGTGCTTCACGGTTGGGATGGTGTTCTTCGGCTTGCAAGCATCCCCCTTTTTCCTCCAAACATAACGATGGTCATTATGGCCAAACAGTTCTATTTTTGTTTCATCAGACCAGAGGATATTTCTCCAAAAAGTACGATCTTTGTCCCCATGTGCAGTTGCAAACCGTAGTCTGGCTTTTTTCTGGCGGTTTTGGCACAGTGGCTTCTTCCTTGCTGAGCGGCCTTTCAGGTTATGTCAATATAAGACTCGTTTTACTGTGGATATAGATACTTTTGTACCTGTTTCCTCCAGCATCTTCCCAAGGTCTTTTGCTGTTGTTCTGGGATTGATTAGAACTTTTTGCACCAAAGTACGTTCATATCTAGGAGACAGAACGCGTCTCCTTCCTGAGCAGTATGACGGCCGCGTGGTCCCATGGTGTTTATACTTGCATACTATTGTTTGTACAGATGAACGTGGTACCTTCAGGCATTTGGAAATAGCTCCAAAGGATGAACCAGACTTGTGGAGGTCTACAAATTTTTTTCTGAGGTCTTGGCTGATTTCTTTTAATTTTCCCATGATGTCTAGCAAAGAGGCACTGAGTTTGAAGGTAGGCCTTGAAATACTTCCACAGGTACACCTCCAATTGACTCAAATGATGCAAATCAGAAGCTTCTAAAGCCAGGACATCATTTTCTGGAATTTTCCAAGCTGTTTAAAGGCACAGTCAACTTAGTGTATGTAAACTTCTGACCCACTGGAATTGTGATACAGTAAATTATAAGTGAAATAATCTGTCTGTAAACAATTGTTGGAAAAATTACTTGTGTCATGCACAAAGTAGATGTCCTAACCAACTTGCCAAAACTATAGTTTGTTAACAAGAAATGTGTGGAGTGGTTGAAAAACGAGTTTTAATGACTCCAACCTAAGTGTATGTAAACTTCCAACTTCCAACTTCAACTGTAAATCTCATCTCATCTGTTTTCAGTGTAATCCCATCCTGATCGATGCAGTAAAAGTGAGCCCAGCTCACAGAGCTCGCTACTTCTGGGGAAACCTCCCTGGCATGAACAGGTAAACATAAATACAACTAACACATAGACACATCCCCATATCCCTTCACATACTCCTACTGATGAACACTAACACATGCACTCTCAATATCATGTTGTTTTTCTTATGTTCAACTCATCTACATGAGAGAGTTCACTTGTCTGTATGTTTTTCTCTCCTTAGACCTCTAGCTACCTCTCTGGATGACAAGGTGAACCTGCAGGATTGTCTGGAGCCTGGACGCACGGCCAAGGTAAGACTGACAAGCTCTTGCTTCTAGATTTTCTTATAATTCAGTACTTTACTGACAAGAGAGGTTGAAGTTAAAAGGTTGTTTAACTTCTATTGTCTATTTTCTTATTTCTGAATGAGTTTCTAGCATCAGGTGTGACTGGTGAGTACGTCCATATTTGTGATTGTTATCTGTTGGTTCTTTCCCTTACAGTATAACAAAGTTCGTACCATCACCACCAAGTCCAACTCTATCAGACAGGGGAAGATGGGATCACTACCTGTCGACTTTAATGGCAAGGAGGACTACCTTTGGTGCACAGAGATGGAGAAGTTAGTCTTTATTATTACGTAAAAGGGTAGAGGTGGAACAACATAGAATATAGAAGTGATCACAGTGTAATTACATTGTTTTATAGTTAGCATAATTACTGTACTGTGACTGATCATGGATAAAGCTCTCTCTTGTAAAAGTCAATGTACTTACAGTGTGGTAGTTAAGTGAATGTAATCTGTCATTTCTAAAACAAATACACTTACCCTCAGGTTGTTTTGAAATTGTTCTAACATGTTCCATGTTATGTGATTGACCTTTCTGCAGGATCTTCGGCTTTCCCAAGCATTACACTGATGTCAACAACATGGGTCGGAGCCAGCGGCAGAAAGTACTGGGCCGATCATGGAGTGTACCAGTTATCCGGCACCTCTTCGCTCCACTCAAGGACTACTTTGCCTGTGAGTAGGAACCCCACGTTCCTGTGTGTTGCACTGTCGTCAACAACAACAGCAACATGAAATGGCTGATTGTTGGAGAGCGGAGGGTAAAAACAGGATCATTATCCTGCCCTGCTTTTCAGTGAACGGAACTGTCCTGTGTTTCTCAGACTGACCTCACAGAATCATCTTAGTCTTTTTATCACTGGCTGTATTGACTGTTTTATTAGGTTTTAGATAATGAGCATGTCTCAATGCAGTGTGGTCATATGATCATAATATTACCAGAATGCACTGACACTTTTTGGTTCTTTCAGTTTGTCTGGAATAGTTCACGTTTGTCTATCATTTATTTGATGTTTGGTTTTGTCAACTTTTGGTCAATGATGGTGAGATCAGACCTCAAACCCTGCCCACTATCTACCTCAATACTAATCTGTGATCGGTCTGACATCTGCAGAAACACAGTTTTATCTCTATTTAATTTAATGATTTTGTATCATTTATTTTATATTTGAATGTTATAAATAGTCAGATAAGTAATGTTCACGTGTAATTATGTGAATAAACCTAATGTTTTTTTACTTGTTTGGAAAAATAGATCTTCCAAGATAATTAAAAATCCAAAACTCAGATTCAAACCAAGGCCAAAAATGTGCCTTGAGTGTTTGTTTGTATTTTACCTTGGCCAATATTCATCATGGTTACAGTCTGTGTGGTGCTATTTTAGGGTTTTTAATTATATTCTTGTCAAAGAGGTGGTCACAGGACACACATTTTCACTAACGATAGGCAGGTTTCCATTGACACAGGTTAATTAGACTAAAGCAATGTTGCAAAAAAATAATTGCCACATGTGTAATGGAAACGGCAGATGTAGGAGAAATTTTCTAAAGATCTAATACATTTTTATACATTCTGATTTTTCTTTTGTCTTACGAATAAATTATGATTGCCGAATATTTTTGAGGGTAGGCCTACGCGGGGCATTTGATGTTATCGGGTAACTATAAATGTCCACTCCACATTTAATTCTAAATGCCTACTGCTTGCAAAATCCATTTATTCAACTATAAAAAATTGTTTCTTTGCATGATGTCCCCTTTGAAGAAACCCTTTTGGTTCCAGGTAGAACCCTTTAAGGTTCCATGTAGAACCCTTTCTACAGAAAGGTTCTACCTGGAACCAAAAAGGGTTCTATCTGGATCCAAAAAGGGTTATCCAATGGGGACAGCCGCAGAACCCTTATTTCTAAGAGTGTACAGGCTATCGCCACTTCATTCATGCGCAATTTGCTAATTGTACCACATTTTTATTCGACATTCTAGGTTTTTGTGAAAAGTGTTATTTTAAGGGGAGACGTCATTACGTCCAGCTGTTTTCATCGACACAAGACAGTTGAATGGAAACGCAGCATTTTTAAATGTCGACAAAAAAAAAAGACTGTAAAAGTTAATGGAGGCATAACTATTGTCTCACTTGTTAGAACATGCCGCTTATAGGCTTTAATTTAGGTGATATAGTCAAGCATGTGAATGCTATATGTACATGCATGCTTTTTCTCTTCAAAGGAAAAGTTGCTGAAACCAGTCCTTACAAGTTTGATTTAAATAGTAAGATGTGTGCCTTCTCCCTGTCTTGGAGCAATGGGGAGAAGAACAGTTGTAATCGCAAGGGCCTACTAAACAACTGTTAAAACCTAGATACAATATACATAGAACTATTTTTCTTGTGTAATTATTATTAATTCTTAAATATTTTAAAGGGAGATGGACAAAGTTCTGAGGAAAGGAGTACATCATCAATGTCTTCACGTAATTGTTTCAGTAAAACAGACAGGCAGCGTGTAAGTTTGTCTTTAAAGTGGGCACTTTTTCTGAAAGCAACTGTTTTAAACTGACCTTGTATGTTCTTGGAGTGTTGATGAAGGTCACATGGAGGGCCTAGTCATAACATACCCACTTCAGTTTCATGCACGTGACGTGTGTTGTTATGACAGGTAATCTGTGTGTTAAGTTGAAGTGATGGCTTTAACTGCAGCGTTCTGTTCATCTCGCTCTCAACAAGTTTGTTGATGATACCACAACACAACCAGCTTTCATCAAAAACTTGAAGTTACGATACATTCTAAAATGAGTACTGTTTGTCATTTGGGGTTACTGAGATTTTTAACTCATCAGTTTGGAACCCTAGTTCCACCCATACCTACCTGTTGTACTGTATGAAGTGTGTCAGTGTGGTGACTGATCTCAACTCAGAGGCAGAACAGATACTGTATAACAAATGTGTTTTTCTTGCCATTTCTATCTTTAATAAGCACAACCAGGTGTACACCGTCTGGACAGTGATTTACATAGGATGCTGGCCTTATGAATATTTTTTTTAAATGAAACAAAAAGAACAAACAATTGTTTTGTGTACTGTATGTTTCTATAATACTTTAATAACAATACCTTTAAAATGAGGTTATTCGGGTCATCACTAGACTCCTATTGGTGCTATAATTGTTCAATTGTTTTCTTCTTTTTCATATTTTTTTGCATGGTATGTTAATATTGAGTCACGCTGTATATAACATGTTTAGCTGTCCGCCGGCTTGTTTAGTGTATAGTTGTCATAGTCTCGTAACCCCATGTAAAGCTTTTGATCATGTTAGAGATGAGAAATAAACTGGCCTAATTCTATTATTTGTACTTTGTCTGTGTTGTCAGTCTGTCAATTGAAGTATATATTATACTGTGAATACTGTGTGCCTGGTGTGAGTGAGCTTGTGGGCGGTCTCTGACAAGCTTTTGACAATACAATATATTTTTTATTTAACTAGGCAAGTCAGTTAAGAACAAATTCTTATTTACAATGACGGCCTACACCGGCCGAAGCTGGGCCAATTGTGCGCTGCCC
Organism: Salvelinus alpinus; assembly: GCF_045679555.1. Lineage (NCBI taxonomy): Eukaryota > Metazoa > Chordata > Actinopteri > Salmoniformes > Salmonidae > Salvelinus > Salvelinus alpinus. The sequence goes on along the minus strand of NC_092102.1, from coordinate 20,466,547 downwards.
TATGGGACTCCCAATCACGGCCGGTTATGATACAGCCTGGATTCAAACCAGGGTGTCTGTAGTGACGCCTCTTGCACTGAGATGCAGTGCCTTAGACCGCTGTGCCACTCGGGAGGCCGAGTGATGCATACTATTGCTGAGATTGTGGAAGTGTCTGTAAATTCAACAGGTCATAGTTCAGGTGGTAAAAAACAAAATCCTATTTCTCCTAGTGGGCCCATAAGTGGGAACCATGAGTGGTCGTGCAGAGGTACCTTGGAGGGAGAAAATGGCGGAAGTGGATGTTCTGTTTGAACCAAATTGTGTGTCGAGTGGAGATGAGAAGAATTGTATTACAGTGGCAAATGCAAAAGGAAATAAGAGAAGTAAAGTGATAGTGGAATCTAGTAAATCCAACCTAGTTCTGATTCTTTTAAGGTAAGGGTTTTCAATCTATGTAGTTACCTGGGAGATCCAATTAAAACCTCTATAAATATAGTGGATGTGTTGGATGAGGTGGCGTCCATGAGAGTAACGAGAAGTGGGCTTATTTAGTTTTTTTGTGTATCTATGGAACAGAAGGAGTGCTCTGCGCTTCAGGAAGTTATCGGATTGGAATGTGTCGTGTGTGGATCTTCGAAGCAGGGCGCCTATCAAGGGTGTTATCTCTGGGGTGGCGCTAGAAGTATAAGGAATCAAGTGTTTGGTGCACACCGACTGACCCATATGCTTTTTTGATGAAGAGTCTCTCCCTTCTCACGTGTATTTGGGTTTTATGACATATCCTGTGAAAGCCTTCGTGCCCAAACCAATGCAGTGTGATAGATGCAAAATATTTGGTCACGTGTCAAGTGTATGTAGACGGGAGAGGTATCGTATGCCAGCTGAGCCTAAATGCAGCAATTGTGGTGTGCATGCACCCAAATGTCTGAAGTGTCCTGTCTTGGTGAATGAGACAGAGGTGGTAAGAATAAGGGGTGAAAAGCAGGGCCCATCTAGCTTGCCTGGAGTTGAGACTCTTGGCGGTGCGGAGATATTACAGGTTCTTGTGGTCTGTCCACACAATGAACGGATGTTCCGCCCCCTCCTCCAGTGCCTCCACTGCTCCAACGCCATCTTCACCGCGAGAAGCTCACAATTCCCCACATCGTAGTTCCTCTCCGTGGCGTTGAAGCAATGGGAGAAGAAGGCGCAGGGATGTAACTTGAGGTCCAGGGCAGAACGCTGGGATAGGGCAGCCCCTACTCCGACATTTGAAGCATTGGCCTCCACCACGAACTGGCGGGACGGGTCAGGATGAACCAAGATGGGAGCTGTTGTGAAACTGTGTTTAAGATCCCACAGCTGGGGACCACGTGAACGGAACCTTGGGAGAGGTGAGTGCAGACAGGGGGGAAGCTAGGGTGCTGTAACCCCGGATAAAGCGGCGATAGAAGTTGGCGAATCCCAGGAAACGTTGCAGTTGCACTCTTGACGTAGGCTGGGGCCAATCCACCACCGCTCTCACCTTCCCGGGATCCATCTGTACACTCCCTGCAGCGATGATGTAACCCAGGAAGGGGATGTTGGAGCGATGGAATTCGCACTTCTCTGCTTTCACAAAAAGCTGGTTCTCCAGGAGGCGTTGGAGAACCTGGCGGACGTGGAGCACGTATTCTTGGGAGGAGCGGGAGAAAACGAGGATGCCATCTAGGTAGACGAACTGGTTCAACATGTCACAGAGAACATCATTCACCAGAGCCTGGAACACAACAGGGGCGTTGGTAAGACCAAATGGCATGACCAGATACTCATAGTGACCGCTGGTTATGTTGAAGGCAGTCTTCCACTCGTCACCTTCCAGTATCCGCACCAGGTGTTAGGGCAGCTTGGAAAACACGATGTCCCCCTGGAGCGTCTCCCCCGGAACGCTTCAATGGTAGTGTCGGGCACCTGTCGGGCGTTTCTCGCTCAGTGTTCCCTCGTCATCGAGCTGCAGCCCTCCTCCTTCCCCTTGGACCGCTCTAAGATAGCGTACCTCATCTGGGATGCCCAGCTCGGACGCCAGGGTAGCGTCCATAAAGCTCTCATCGGCCCCAGAGTCGATGAGTACCCGGAGAGATTTTGACTGGTTCCCCCAAGGCAAGATTGTATGAAAAGGGGTGTGAGTAAGGGGAGAGGAAAAGTTCTCCGTATGGCCCACCAGACTACTCACTCCTACCGGTGAGCCTGGTCTTTTAGTGGACAGGTGGCCACGAAATGACCAGTAGTCCCGCAATACAGGCAACTCTTTGTGTGAAGGCTGTATAGCCGTTTGGCTGGGGACAGCCTAGGTCTGCCTAGTTGCATTGCCTCGGGAACTCGGGTAGCCTCGGGTTCCCTCGGCAACGGAACCGTCAGGAACTTCCGGGATGTCTCGGAGGCGGGGTGGAAGCCTTAGGTGGGCGAGAGAAATCAAACCTCCTTTCCTTCCTTCACTCCCGTAGTCTCCCATCGATCCGAAAGGTCAAGGCGATGGGCGAGTCGAGATCCGTCGGGTGTTCTTGGGCTGCAAGCTCGTTCATTACTTCCTCCGATACTCCGTGCAGGAACATGTCAAACAGGGCTTCCAGGCACTCTCAGATGCCAACGTGTGGAAATCCACCGCATAGTCTGCCACACTGCGGGAGTCTTGCCGAAGCAACTTCCAAGCAGCCTCTCTCCTGGACTGTTGTTCCCATACTGCCGTAGCCCAGGAAAGCGCCCTCCCGGACATCAGCGTGATGAGGTACGCTATCTTAGAGCAGTCCGAGGGGAAGGAGGAGGGCTGCAGCTCGATGATGAGGGAACACTGAGCGAGAAACGCCCGACTCTCCATCGAAGCGTTCTGGGGGAGGTAAGCGGGGTTACTGGGAAATCGGGGTGTCTGGGGAGGCTGCGCTGCTAACAGCCGGGTTACTGAGGGGCTGGGAAGTTACCGTCGTGGTAGGCTGCCCGTGGAATTGCTCCAGCAATGTGTTCACCGCTTGGTCATGGCGTTCGGCCAAGGTCTGGACCCCTTAAGGTCATGAAGCTACTCCCTGTGCCTTCCAATGGTGGCTCCTTGGGAGGAGATGGTGTTGCGGAGCTGGTCCGAGTCTGCTGGGTCAGTCATGGCCAGTTCGTACTATCACGTTTCAGGGAAGACCCAGATGCAGACAATGTCAAAGTAACAAAAGTTTATTACTAGAACAAGGGGCAGGCAAAACGACAGGTCAAGGGCAGGCAGAGGCCAGTAATACAGATCAGAGTCCAAAAGGTACAGAACGGCAGGCAGTCTCAGGGTCAGGCCAGGCAGAGGTTAATAATCCAGGGTGGTGTGACAAGGTACAGAAACGGCAGGCAGGCTCAGGGTCAGGGCAGGCAGAGGTCAATTATCCAGGCAGAATGGTCAAAACAGGAACTAGAAACAGACAGGAGCAAGGGGAAACCACTGGTAGGCTTGACGAACAAAACTAACTGGCAACAGACAAACAGAGAACTCAGAGAACACTGCTGCTACTCTCTGTTTATCATATATGCATAGTCACTTTAACTATACATTCATGTACATATTACCTCAATTGGGCCGACCAACCAGTGCTCCCGCACGTTGGCTAACCGGGCTATCTGCATTGTGCCCTGCCACCCACCACCCGCCAACCCCTCTTTTACGATGCTGCTACTCTCTGTTCATCATATATGCATAGTCACTTTAACCATATCTACATGTACATACTACCTTAATCAGCCTGACTAACTGGTGTCTGTATGTAGCCTCGCTACTTTTATAGCCTCGCTACTGTATATAGCCTGTCTTTTTACAGTTGTTTTATTTCTTTACTTACCTATTGTTCGCCTAACACCTTTTTTGCACTATTTTTACACATTTCACTGTAAGGTCTACACCTCTTGTATTCGGCGCACGTGACAAATAAACTTTGATTTGATTTAATTTGGTATAAATACACTGGGGATAATGGGGAAGATGGGCGACAGCTGGAGGGAGGTGGAGACAAGCACAAAGACAGGTGAAACAGATCAGGGTGTGACATGTCTAGCATGTCTCCTATGCAGAGGGGATGAGAAGGGTGGAAGAAAGGAGTGATGTTGAAAAAAATAATGGCAGTAGGAGTAGAGACCCTGGATAATATTCCTTGTCAAAAGAGCGATCCTGACATGTTGCATGTTATCAACTGCACAGCGCACACAGAGAGGAAATCTGAGAAAATAGGGATCATTGTAAGTGCGGTTGATTGTTTTTTGGGATTTTACAGCAGAGGCATTACAAAGAATTCTGTCAATGAATGCACCGTCCTCACAGGCAGCTAAGCCTGTTAGGGATGTGATTTGAACTGTTACTGAAGAAGTGAGATGTTTCCCCCTCCCCCCCAGTGAGATATTTTTGGGTTCAATAGGTGGCGGCAATAGACCAATAGGTGCAATCTGCCATAAAACCTTAAAGAAGAAGAAGTGGGAGCCATATCCTGTTGTGTATACTCCAAGCCTGTAGGTGGCAGCAACGTTAATGTTCAGCTACCTTCTAACCGTACAACAAGAGCCAAGAGGAAGGAACAAGGCACGTAAGAATTAAAACGCCGGTGAACGGCGAGAAAGTTTGGTGTATCCACAAGTTTTAACCTTTTTGTAATTTAATTCAACCAGTGGAAGATTAAGAAAATGTAAGTTCAAAAGAGTGTTTCACGGAAATGGATAATGCACAGTAAAACTACCTAGCTAAAATGGATAGCGTATCTAGTGTTAGCGATGATGTCGTTGTTGAAGGATAGGTGTGTTTGATAGCTAACAGCTAGCTATCGTATTGTTAGGTTAGCTGTTCCGGATTAGCTCAATATTAGTTAAACTGGCAAACTCTGTATAACGTGATGCTAACATTATATGACTAACGTTAGCTGGCAAAGATCACTGTCAACTACGTCAAAGTTTATGATGGTTAACACGGCAATTTAGCTAATAGGGCGTAAAGTTAGCAAACGTTAGCTAAAACGTTGACTAGCTACTAGTAGCTGTCTAGCCATAAAGAACATTGATCCTGCGTGTCTTAGCTAGCTAACTAAGATGTAAGTTAGCTAGATGTTTCTTTGTTTGTCCCTTCTTCCCTAAAACTTACATTACTCTCATGTACCAAGCTAGAAGATGGCTGTGAACGTTTACTCGACATCTGTGACCGGCGACAACCTTAGTCGCCATGATATGCTTTCTTGGATCAACGAGTCTGTACAGATGAACTACGCCAAGATTGAGCAGTTGTGCTCAGGTCAGTAAGAAAGCACGTTAGCTAGCTAACTTAGCTGATCTAGATCAAACCAGAAATATGTCCATCGACATAGCTAACTAGCCTGTGATGGCCGTTCCGATGGTTCATTCAAAGCGTGGTAACGTTATTTTTCGACAAACCTTTATTTGGAGATGCATACCTTGTCTTTTAAATTTCTGTTTCCAGTTGCAGGTGGAATTCAAAAAAAGAATATGAAGAGAAATTATAATTTGACTCAATACAGAAAGTGCATTTAATATTTTTCATAATATTAAATTGCAAGATCCACCTGCAACTGGAAATTGCCGTTTATAAGACACCTGTGGCATCAGAATCGAGAACCAAGAAAGTATCACCAGGAAAAGGTTGGATGGAAGTTTTTTTTTTTTTTTCGTACTGTCAATGCATCCTTTGCGCGATCAATTAAGACATATATCTATAACGAGTCTGGACTACTTTAGCTATGTGCAGGAGGTTCAAGCCTACTTGGCAACTAACTACAACACCATCAGCCTGTATGTGTAGTCCTATACCGTGCATTCGAAAGTATTCAGACTCCTTGACTTTTTCCACATTTTGTTACGTTACAGCCTTATTCTAAAAGGTATTAACATCTCATCAAAATACCCAGAATGACAAAGCAGAAACAGGTTTAGACATTTTTGCTAATTCATATTAAATGAAATTACATTTACACAAGAATTCAGACCGATTACTCAGTACTTTGTTGAAGCACCTTTGGCAGCGATTACAGCTTCAAGTCTTCTTGGGTGTGACGCTACAAGCTTGGCACAGCTTTATTTGGGTAGGTTATCCCATTCTCTGCAGATCCTCTCAAGTTCTGTCGGGTTGGATGGAGAGCGTTGCTGCACAGCTATTTTCAGGTCTCTCCAGCGAGGTTAGATAGGGTTCAAATCTGGGCTCTGGCGGGGCCACTCAAGGACATTCAGAGACTTGTCCCGAAGCCACTCCTGCGTTGTCTTGGCTGTGTGCTTAGGGTCATTGTCCAGTCGGAAGGGGAACCTTCGTCCAGGTTTCCTCCAGATGTGACGCTTGGCATTCAGGCCAAAGTGTTCAATCTTGGTTTGAGTCCTTTAGGTGCCCTTTGGGAAACTCCAAGTGGGCTGTCATTTGCCTTTTACTCTACCATAAAGGCCTGATTGGTGGAGTGCTGCAGAGATGGTTGTCCTTCTGGAAGGTTCTCCCATCTCCACAGAGGAACTGGAGCTCTGTCAGTGACCATCTGGTTCTTGGTCACCTCCATGACCAAGAATGGGGTATTGTGTGTAGATTGAGAAGGCTGTAACATAAGAAAATGTGGGAAAAGGTCAAGGGGTCTGAATACTTTCCGAATGCACTGTATATTCATCTACCGCCATCTTGGAAACTACTCCCCGTATAGGGAAATTGTACTCCCCACAGATAAGTGGCTTGTGCTGTCATAGGACATTTAGGCAAGAGGTAATGTCAGGAGCAGAGAAAAAGTACCCCATTTCTATACATGAGTAAAAATAAAGATGCCTTAATAGAAAATGATTCAAATAAGTGTCACCCAGTAAAATACTACTTGAGTAAGTTATAAATTATTTGGTGTTAAGTATCAATTGTGATTGCTAAAATATACTTATGTATCAAAAGTATGGATAATTTCATATTCCTTATTAAGCATAACAGGCGGCACCATTTTCTTGTTTTTTCTTTCTCATTTACGGATAGCCAGGGGCAAACGCCAAAACTGACATAATTTGCAAACGAAGCATGTGTTTTAAGTAAGTCCACCAGATCAGAGGCAGTAGAGATGACCAGGGAAGTTCTCTTGACAAGTGTGTGAATTGGACTATTTTCTTGTCCTGCTAAGCATTCAAAATGTAACAAGTACTTTTGGGTGTAAAGTACATTATTTTCTTTAGGAATGTAATGAAATAAGTTGTAAAAAATATAAATACTAAAGTACAGATAACCCCCCCCCCCCCCCGCAAAATGACTAAAGTAGTTTTACTTGGGGTCCCAGAGAAGTTAACGTCCCACTTGGCCAAAAGCCAGTAAAAATGCAGAGCGCCAAATTCAAATACATTTCTATAAAATCAAACTTTCATTAAATCACACATGAAAGATGCCAAATTAAAGCTACACTGGTTGTGAATCCAGCCAACATGTCAGTATTCAAATAGGCTTTTCGGCGAAAGCAAACGATGCTATTATCTGAGTTAGCACCATAGTAAACAAAGAGAAGCATATTTCAACCCTGCAGGCGCGTCACAAAACGCAGAAATAAAAATATAATTCGTGCCTTTGACGAGCTTCTGTTGGCACGCCAATATGTCCCATAAACATCACAAATTGTCCTTTTGTTCGATTAATTCCATCGATATATATATCCAAAATGTCCCTTTATTTGGCGCGTTTGATCCAGAAAAACACCGGTTCCAACTTGTGAAACGTGACTACAAAATATCTCAAAAGTTACCTGTAAATTTTGCCAAAACATTTCAAACTACTTTTGTAATACAACTTTAGGTATTTTTTAAAGTAAATAATTGATAAAATTGAAGACAGGATGATCTGTGTTAAATACAGGATTAAAACAAACTAGCTAGCCTTCTGGTCATGCGCCTCTAACAAACAGGACACTTCGAGTGACCCTTGTTCAAGATGGCCGTACTTCTTCATTACACAAAGGAAAAACCCTCAACCAATTTCTAAAGACTGTTGACATCCAGTGGAAGCGGTAGGAACTGCAAGAAGGTCTATTAGAAATCTGTATTCCCAATGAAAATCCATTGAAAAGAGAGTGACCTCAAACAAAAAAAATCTGAATGGTTTGTCCTCGGGGTTTTGCCTGCTAAATAAGTTCTGTTATACTCACATACATGATTCAAGCAGTTTTAGAAACTTCAGAGTGTTTTCTATCCAAATCTACTAATAATATGCATATCTTATCTTCTGGGGATGAGTAGCTGGCAGTTGAATTTGGGTATGCTTTTCATCCAAATGTGAAAATGCTGCCCCCTATCCTAGAGAAGTTAAGTACTTTACACTGATTATAGCCTATAAAAGTTGAGACATGATTGATTAGCTGGTAATTTAATAAATTATCTTATCACATTCACACAGGTGCCGCTTACTGTCAGTTCATGGACATGCTTTTCCCTGGATGCATCCCTTTGAAGAAGGTAAAATTTCAGGCAAAACTAGAGACTGAGTTCCTCCACAACTTCAAACTTCTGCAGACCAGTTTTAAGAAGATTGGGGTTGACAAGGTGAGTGTTTCCGAGTGTCTAACTCAATGTGTACTTTCGGCTATTGCGGTATTCCTAAAAGATCACATTACTGCCATTTTTGCCATTGAAATTGACACCTTTTAAACAATTTCCAGATTATTCCTGTGGATAAATTGATAAAAGGCAAGTTCCAGGACAACTTTGAGTTTGTGCAGTGGTTCAAGAAATTATTTGATGCCAACTACGATGGAAAGGAGTATGACCCACTCGGTGCTCGCCAGGGCCAGGACACTGCTCCTACGCCCAACCCAGGTCAGGTCGCATCCAAGCCAAGGAAGCCCACCACTGGTGAGGAAGAAGAATGTATAATTTCTAACATTTTGATGAATATAACATAAATACCTAATTGAAAATTATAGCTACAAGCAACAACAGGGTGGGCGTCTAATCCAAGTTACTCCCAGTCAGCCGGTGGAACATAAATTGTTCCTGTGTCTTTGATGCTTGATCCCTTAAATGCATACTGTATGCATCTCTATTTCAGTACAGTTCCACAGCTCCCCAACTCTTTTCAGACCAGCGGCGAGAGTCGGTAAGGCGGTTTAATGGTCAAACGGGGATCTCCAATGGGCACCTATGGTGGGCTTTCACATTCATGGTCACACTGTGGAAAGGACTTTTTTGTTGTAAGGCTAGGTCATAGATAGCCTCTCGTAATTTAGTAGGGTATGTCATAAACATCAAAGTTCCAGAATGGGGTGAAAATGGCAGCCATGTTGGTCAGGGAGAAATCCAAACCAGTCTAATTGGAAGGAAGGGCAGTGGAGGCGTAATCCTGATTATACTTATGCAGGAAAATAAAAGGAGTGATATATCATCAGCTGTTAGTGGCGGTCTCAGACGTTCCCGTAGGTGAAGAATCCGGTTGTGAGTCCTGTTGGACATACTGCCAAATTCTCTAAAATGACAAAGGAGGCTGGTTATGGTACTGAAATGAACATTCTATAGCTCTGGTGGACAATCCTGCAGTCAGCATGCCAATTGCACTTTCCCTCAACTTGAGACATCTGTGGTGTTGTGACAAAACTGCACATTTTAGTGGCCTTTTGATTTCCCCAGCACCAGGTGCAACTGTGTAATGATCATGCTGTTTAATCTGCTTCTTGATATGCCACACCTGTTAGGTAGATGGATTATCTTGGCAAAAGAGAAATGCTCACTAACAGGGATGTAAACAAATTTGTACACAACATTTGAGAGAAATAAGCTTTTTGTGTGTATGGAACATTTCTGGGATCTTTTATTTCAGTTCAGGAAACATGGGACCAACACTTCACATGTTGCGTTTTATATTTTTATTCAGTGTATATGTGACACAATATCAATACTTGTTGCATTTCCGTCTAAGTACTATCATCAACTGATTTCGACCAGTGTATGGCTGTGTAGGGTCCTATAAAATCAGCCTTGCGGAGAAAGTGGACAGAATTACAGAATCCAGACATTAAAACGGAATTCAATATTCCAAAATCTATTGAACTTAGTAGGAAATCAACTAAATGTATTGCATTTTTTAGAAAATGCATTGATTTGCCCAAGATTATCATAAGACATTAATAAAATGCATCAGTGATTTAGTATTTTCCTGGCCCTGTGCGTCCGTTTGTCTACCACTTTGTGTAGCCGTTAGCGATGATGCTAATGTTGACATGTTCTGGTAGATGGAAAGGCTTTCCCCAAACATTTCTTAGTTAACTACAAAGTGGCCTATGCCTACCTGGCAGAATATGGTTATTTGCACCAATCCAGTGGCCATTTGTTTAGCAAACTCTGGAACCACATGAGCGCTACAGAAACATTGCTAACCAAACAATGATCTCTGGTTGTTGCACAGTTGAATTAAAGGGTAACACTGAGACAGTGGATTGTCCAGTCAGATGGAACAGAGTAAATAGGCATTTTAACGCCATAGCTTTAGCCGGTGGTAACTTGTGGAATAGACACCAGCTGGAATGCGGTTTTAACCAATCAGGATTAGACCCACCCGTTGTATAAAGTTGACTGACCCCCTGACAAATGGCTGACCTTTATCCTATCATACGTAGGTTCATGTCCATTCCAGTATTCTATAGGCTAGGAACTGGAGTCAGTGGGTATAAATGTGCAGTTGTGTGTCTAAGGTTGAGTGCATGCGCACAGTCCACTGTTATTATTCTGTCCTAGTTTGCCAACTGTGATTTGTGTTGGATCCAGCTCCCATGAGGTCTACAACGACAGTAACCAAACCCCCGCCCAGGTCAGCAGGGAGTGCCTTGCGGAGGCCCGGCGGGGCAGAGGACGTGGAAAGGGTGGAGCTAGCCCAGGAGGTATGTTCTTTCGGAGGGTCACTGCTAAAATTAGTTGTGATGAGACACAATGAGATTTCCCGTCAATCTCCTGTACAGCTTTTGTGTGCTAGGTGAATAGTTTATTGAAATTGAAGCTTGTTTAGTTGTAACTTGAGTCATGACAGCCCCGCCCAGTCGTTCTCCTATCATTTATGTATTCTCTCGCCTCAGGTCAGTTCCCTGAAGGCCACTGTCCAGGACATGGAGAAAGAGAGAGACTTTTATTTTGGAAAGCTGAGGTCCATTGAGGTCATCTGCCAAGAAGTGGATGGAGAGGCAGATACAACTATGCAGAAGATTATGGATGTTCTATACGCCACTGATGTGAGTGAAACTTCACAGGAATACTCTGACAGACACATCTGAGAGACTCCGTCTTCTGCAGTTCTATACATGTTTCATAACTGATGATTCTGTAGTAGGAACCAAATGTAGCGTTGTATTTGAATATTGAAATCCAAATTTTGTTTCCTGCTAACAGGAGGGGTTTGTTATTCCTGATGCTGAAGGAGAAGAACCAGAAGAGTTCTGATGAAAATGGACACAACTGCAGTTCATACCTTAATCACACACTTCAATACACACACACACAAGTTTGCATGTGCACCGTTCATACGCACTCTTTGGGTCTAATGAACATGCACTTACTCACACTGTGGATTAAGTTGCCTCTGGATTATACACTGCCTGCCACCTTGGTCCAAGTGTTTGTTGGACCAAGTGTTTTTTTGTTTTTTTTTGGACCATAAAATAAATTTCAGAGACCCTGCTAATCCAGCCACCAGAGAAGAAGAACCCTGGATAAAATTCCAATGGGTTTTTATTTTCTGGGGGTTTTCTGCCTTGTTCTTATTCTGGCCTTTTCTGTGCCTTTAAATTTAGGCCTGTTACTTTTGAAATGTGTTCAGGTTGTCTTTTTATTCCTTATATATTTCCAATTGACCTAAACAGTACTGTACTAGATTATTTTGATATGATATTTGCAAATATGAGTAATTCTTAAATATATATGAATGTATACTCTGCCAATTGAAATTATTGTAATTTTTATGGTATGTTTACACACATTCATTATATACTTAAGAGTTAATTTGTGGTTTAGGCGATCAGCGTTTGTATTTAGTTTGTTTTTTTATCTCCGCAGGTATTCATCACATTACTTTTTTGATTTTTCAATGAAATTAAGTGTTTTTATTGAGCACCTTAAATAAAAAAAGAATGTACTTCTTACCTAAAAGCAAAATTATAAGACTCATTCTGCCATTTGTGTATTGTATGTAGGCTAGAGTTGCACTACACTGACCTGTGTTCTAATTTACTTCCTCATGTAAGCCAAAGACAGGATGTATGGTTGCCAGTCCACACAGTGAAGAAATACATCCCTCTAGTCTACAGTTAGAGCAGAACTACACACTCTTAGCAGAGGAACTGAGAGCTCTCTTTTAGTAGGAAGTCTGTTTGTGAATTTATTAGCAATATAAGGCTTCTACAGGCATCACTTTTCTTTAAAAATCAAGGTTTGATTGGAAAAACTAGATGTGTTTTTTAGGTTGAAGAAATAACTTGTTTTAACTTCTATGTGATGTTATTAACTGAAATTGATTTAGAATGTGTATATTTATCTGCTCATTAAAATGTCCTGACGTACATTTGCATTGCTATTGGCAGTTGGCTCTTGGTAGAATAACTGCAGTAAACCAAAATCAGCACAGTGATATAGGCTAATTCAAAATAAATGTAAACATGCCCAGAGTAAAGGGCCATAAATAAAAACAAATGTCTAGACACCCACTGCACCATAGACTGGGTGGCAGGGTGTACTTGTCATACTGGGTGGTGTCAATTCTGCCACTGGTGGGCAACATGGCAGCCCTTTGTGTGGTCCGGATCTGTTCCTGATCGGGCTCCCTGCCTCCAATCTGGGGGATTGCAATATGGAGCACCTGCCTTGTGGGGACCACTGTGAGGCAGGGGACCTGAGTGGTGGTGGTGGTGTGGATCCTATCTGTGTCTTGATTCTGTATGTCCCGTTGAGCCAGCTCCATCATCTGCGTCTTCATGTTGCCCTCTCCCTCCGCTGTTGGCACCAGGGGCTTCCTGATGACCGCTCTCCTCATTCTGAGCTGGGCCGTGTCATTTTCTCTGATCAGAATATACAGGTCCTCATCTAGATCTTCCAGGTGGGGTTTTCCTCTGTCTCTCACTGACCCCCATCCTTGCATGTTGATCTGGCATCCGGTTTCTGCTTCCAGTCACTTGGCCCCAGTAAACTGCCTATAAAGTTATAGTCGGGCTAGTCTTTTACAGGCACAAAGCTTCTCCTGCAGGTGAACGATGAGGCCCACCGGGCCTTGGGTAACTGCAGAGGTTGTTTGTCTACAACATGTCGTTGGACATGTTAAACTGCACTCTATTGATCTCTTCATTCATAACCTTCTCTGTGTCTGTCAAGATGCAAAACAGATTTGGATAACTGGTCATAATCTTTTCATGTAATGATTGTGTCAAATAGGCAGGACTCTGTCTCTCCCCTTCTGTCTCCCTAGTGTCATCTTTCTGTCATCAAGAGTGCAAGGTTTTTTTTATAAACAGAAAAAAGCTTGGAAATCTGTTCAGAATCTGGTTAAGTTTGATATCAATGATTTACAGTGAAGGAAAAAAGTATTTGATCCCCTGCTGATTTTGTACATTTGCCCACTGACAAAGAAATTATCAGTCTATAATTTTAATGGTAGGTTTATTTGAACAGTGAGAGACAGAATAACAACAAAGAAATCCAGAAAAACGCATGTCAAAAATGTTATAAATTGATTTGCATTTTAATGAGGGAAATAAGTATTTGACCCCCTCTCAATCAGAAGGATTTCTGGCTCCCAGGTGTCTTTTATACAGGTAACGATCTGAGATTAGGAGCACACTCTTAAAGGGAGTGCTCCTAATCTCAGTTTGTTACCTGTATAAAAGACACCTGTCCACAGAAGCAATCAATCAGAGTCCAAACTCTCCACCATGGCCAAGACCAAAGAGCGCTCCAAGGATGTCAGGGACAAGATTGTAGACCTACACAAGGCTGGAATGGGCTACAAGACCATCGCCAAGCAGCTTGGTGAGAAGGTGACAACAGTTGGTGTGATTATTCGCAAATGGAAGAAACACAAAAGAACTGTCAATCTCCCTCGGCCTGGGGCTCCATGCAAGATCTCACCTCGTGGAGTTGCAATGATCATGAGAACGGTGAGGAATCAGCCCAGAACTACACGGGAGGATCTTGTCAATGATCTCAAGGCAGCTGGGACCATAGTCACCAAGAAAACAATTGGTTACACACTACGCCGTGAAGGACTGAAATCCTGCAGCGCCCGCAAGGTCCCCCTGCTTACGAAAGCACATATACATGCCCGTCTGAAGTTTGCCAATGAACATCTGAATGATTCAGAGGACAACTGGGTGAAAGTGTTGTGGTCAGATGAGACCAAAATGGCGCTCTTTGGCATCAACTCAACTCGCCGTGTTTGGAGGAGGAGGAATGCTGCCTATGATCCCAAGAACACCATCCCCACCGTCAAACATGGAGGTGGAAACATTATGCTTTGGGGGTGTTTTTCTGCTAAGGGGACAGGACAACTTCACCGCATCAAAGGGACGATGGATGGGGCCATGTACTGTCAAATCTTGGGTGAGAACCACCTTCCCTCAGCCAGGGCATTGAAAATGGGTCGTGGATGGGTATTCCAGCATGACAATGACCCAAAACACACGGCCAAGGCAACAAAGGAGTGGGTCAAGAAGAACCACATTAAGGTCCTGGAGTGGCCGAGCCAGTCTCCAGACCTTAATCCCATAAATCTGTGGAGGGAGCTGAAGGTTCGAGTTGCCAAACGTCAGCCTCAAAACCTTAATGACTTGGAGAAGATCTGCAAAGAGGAGTGGGACAAAATCCCTCCTGAGATGTGTGCAAATCAATTTCAAAATTTTTTGATATGTGCTTTTCTGGATTTTTTTGTTGTTATTCTCTCTCTCACTGTTCAAATAAACCTACCATTAAAATTATAGACTGATAATTTCTTTGTCAGTGGGCAAACGTACAAAATCAGCAGGGGATCGAATACTTTTTTCCCCTGTCTGTATGTTAGGACCATCTCTCTCACATTGTGACATCACCAAAAGAGCATTGTTCTTCTGTGAGCATTTGTGCCTGTGTTAAAGGTGGAAAGCCATGACCAGTGTGAGCTTGTGGACTGTCACAGGGGAACTGAAGATGGCCAGCCTTACAAGGTCAGACTAATATCAATATAAAGCTAGTTTACATTAGGACTTTAAGTGTGTTTGATCACTAAATCCCATTTTGGATTGCTGGGTGTTCAATGTATCCGTTGCCCGTGTTATCACAGTTCCACCTCCGATGACAAGCAGAAACACACCACAGCTCAGGTAAATCCAGAACAAAATAAATCTGCACACTGTTATGCTCCCCAAAGTGCTCTGTTTTATTTACACAGATATTTCCATTCAAATTGCCTGGGTTTTTGCTGCCTTGTCACCCACATTTTCTACGCAGTTTTTAATTCATCTTGCCCTCCTAAGACATTTTCAAGTGAAAAATGGTTCATGTTGGTTTTAATATCAAATGTGGAGTTAAGTGTGATTGAGGTGCTCTATATCCTCCCTCAGCAGGGTATTTCAGGGGAGGCGGAGCGTTCAGGGAAGAGCAGTGACTACACGGAGGAGGACATGCCAGCTCAGGGGGGAGTGGAGAATAAGATCAATGAACAGCACCTTCGCCGCATTGAACGTATGTTCAGAGAGGCTGACACGGATGGAGGAGGGGGTGAGTGACCCAAACACATTATAACACCTCTCCATAACTAATAGTATACCATGGTATCATTTTTAGCCCAACCCAGTATCATTTTTAGCCCCTAGTGGATCCCTGCCATTTTCACCAACCAGCTGCACATTTCTACATAGTGTTGTCATACGAACACACATGGGTCGTTCCATGAAATTAGTCCCTTTTGCGCCCTTTTTGATATTTTAAGTCAAATTTAAAAGTTAAAGTGCCAAAATTCTATATTGTTGGGTTTAGAGCTTGCAAATAAGGTATTTTACTGTTTTTTTAGATTGCAGCAAGCTTACTTTAAAACAACATTTTCTCTATGCCCCATGGCATAATATGTAGAATTGCATGAAATGTACTTCAAAACTAAAAATGTTTTGCTTGCAAGGTGGGGGGTGGCTCCCTAACAAAATGTTGCTAAGGGCCCTCAATAGGCTAGTGCCAGCTCTGACTGCATGTGTGGGTATGGATGTGGGTACGCAGACCCGCGAGCCACTGCGGCACCCCATGATAAGTTCAGATTTTTTGTGGACCCCACCCCAATCTAAGTTGCCCATCCCTGCCATACATACAGGCTAGAAATGTTTTAACAATTTCAACTTTTTTGTGAAGCTTGCATTCAATTGCCCGTCCCTGTTGCACACGACAAGCTTCCATTCCTCCTGTAACAAGGGGATTTATGGCTGATTTAAGATGAAATCGTCAACCCCGTTGAGGTCAACCCTGTTACTTTATTTGGCACATAATAGGCACTTACTATAGTGATTTTGGGGGGGGAAATTGGGTTTTTATTTGGTTGAACATGTGCTCTTTATGACAGAATGTGAATAATAAAACGAATCATTAAGTTACACTATCCAAAAGGGACATATTTTCTTGAACAATGTGTCATTCTCTCTGTCAGGGTTGGACATGTATCAGTTCTGAGATGCGATGAAGAAGATCATGGGTGATGTGGATGATGAGGATGTGGACATTATCTTTATGAAGGTGGACACCAACTGTGACGGCAGAATGGACTGGGTGAGAGAGCAAAACGACAGTTTTGACCAACTGGTATGTGACAAACACGTAAACACATTTAAATTCTTACTCTCATAAACAAAAACTTTGTGTGGTTTCATACAGGTTGAATATCTGAACTACATGCTTTTAGAGTACAGAGAGAAAGACTCTTTGCAGCAGCAAAACAGGCCAATCTACTTTCCCAAACCACTCAAGATTGCGCCTGTGTAAGTGGTATTTCATTGGCTATGTTCTACAGGTTCCTAATTAGTATATGTGCATCCTTTAATTTGACTGTGTCTCTGTCTGTGTAGTGCACACTGTGAGGCCATTGTCCGGCTCCAGTTCTACCCATTCCAGCCCCCAGCCGGGGAGAAAAAGACAGACTCTGGGGAGCATGGCAGGGCCTCGGGGGGTTCTAAGGGCCGCGCCCACAGTGGAAGCCAACTGTCAATCAGCCGTGATGGCGTTCTCAACTATTGGAGCGAGAGGTTCAAGCTGCTGCACACTGTCAATGTGCGTATCAGCCATGTTCTAGCATTATATCATGAATAATCAATCAATTAATCTATTACAATTGAATTGAATAGCAATTCATATGTTTTCCCCAGACGATAATGTTTGATATGATGTGAAAACTCTGAAGTAATACATGATGTTGACAGAGATGGAGAAAAGACAGTTGTGAAACACTGCTAGGTAATAGAACATCCCACAAGCAGGTATGCTTCATGTCATGCTTGTGGACCAGCAGGTATGCTTCATGTCGTGCTTGTGGACCAGCAGGTATGCTTCATGTCGTGCTTGTGGACCAGCAGGTGTGCTTCATGTCGTGCTTGTGGACCAGCAGGTATGCTTCATGTCGTGCTTGTGGACCAGCAGGTGTGCTTCATGTCGTGCTTGTGGACCAGCAGGTATGCTTCATGTCGTGCTTGTGGACCAGCAGGTGTGCTTCATGTCGTGCTTGTGGACCAGCAGGTATGCTTCATGTCGTGCTTGTGGACCAGCAGGTATGCTTCATGTCGTGCTTGTGGACCAGCAGGTATGCTTCATGTCGTGCTTGTGGACCAGCAGGTATGCTTCATGTCGTGCTTGTGGACCAGCAGGTATGCTTCATGTCGTGCTTGTGGACCAGCAGGTATGCTTCATGTCGTGCTTGTGGACCAGCAGGTGTGCTTCATGTCGTGCTTGTGGACCAGCAGGTATGCTTCATGTCGTGCTTGTGGACCAGCAGGTATGCTTCATGTCGTGCTTGTGGACCAGCAGGTGTGCTTCATGTCGTGCTTGTGGACCAGCAGGTATGCTTCATGTCGTGCTTGTGGACCAGCAGGTATGCTTCATGTCGTGCTTGTGGACCAGCAGGTATGCTTCATGTCGTGCTTGTGGACCAGCAGGTGTGCTTCATGTCGTGCTTGTGGACCAGCAGGTATGCTTCATGTCGTGCTTGTGGACCAGCAGGTATGCTTCATGTCGTGCTTGTGGACCAGCAGGTGTGCTTCATGTCGTGCTTGTGGACCAGCAGGTATGCTTCATGTCGTGCTTGTGGACCAGCAGGTATGCTTCATGTCGTGCTTGTGGACCAGCAGGTATGCTTCATGTCGTGCTTGTGGACCAGCAGGTATGCTTCATGTCGTGCTTGTGGACCAGCAGGTGTGCTTCATGTCGTGCTTGTGGACCAGCAGGTATGCTTCATGTCGTGCTTGTGGACCAGCAGGTATGCTTCATGTCGTGCTTGTGTACCAGCAGCTATGCTTCATGTCGTGCTTGTGGACCAGCAGGTATGCTTCATGTCGTGCTTGTGGGATGTTCTATTCTTTATTTGTGAAACATTCTTTGCATGTTTTTCTCTGCTCTAGATAAGTCAGATGCAGCACACAGTGGCCCAGCCTGTCTGGGTGACAGACATGGTCTGCCTGAGCAACATCAACCAGCTCTCCATCTCCTCCACAGGGCGAGACGTAGGTGTGTCTGTGGGAATGTCTGTACAAACATTTGTACACATGAAAACATCGTGTTATGCGGTGATATTATGTTGTACAATGTAATACCTACTGATTTATAGCTACTGTATGTTTGTTGAAGTGTTTGTACAGTGTGTTTGTTTTTCTGTCACCAGAATTCTATGACATCAGTGCCAGTAAGTGTGACATAGTGTTCTCCCTGTCGGAGCTGGAGGCCAACGTGGAGGTGATGGACTACTGGTAGGCTTTGTGTGTATTCCAAATGGCACCCTATTTCCTAGTGCACTGCTATTATTATTGATTATTACTTCTGTTTAATGGAACATAATGATTTTTGCAGGCTTTTTGTGAGAATAACCTTTTTCTCTCTGCTTCCTTTCAGGACAGATGGTAAGAGAGGAGTGTATTCCATTGGTGATGCCAGTGGCACCATATACATCTTTGTCTCCTCTGATGTGGTCCATAATGGCCTGTTCAATAGTGCTGCCTTCAAGACAGGTACTGGGTGAAAACATGCAGGTAAAGATGGTAGGTACACATGTTCATGCCGAAGATCACACTCACTTCTTTGCCTCTTTTTCAGGAACAAACTATCGCATCCCTGTGTTAGCCCTGCTCAAAAACACCTCCAGCTCATTTCTCTGCTTTAGAGTCGTAAGTAGCCTATATAACTTTTGATTTTCCTGTTCACGCTCTTTCTTCCCCTCTTCAGTTAGTTCTCTGTTTCATATCTTCCCCTTTTTTTTTATGTTCCAGCCCAGCCATAATGACTGGATCCACCAGATCCGCTACATCCCAGAGTTGAATGCCATCGCCACCTGCTGTGCGGCAGACCAAACTTCCATGATCCTGACCACGCTGCCCCACTCACGCAAGTGTAAAATTCAGTACGCCCCCTTTTGCGTTTTCCCGTCTTTATTTTTCAGTGTGTCTATCGTGTTATCTCTATCGTGTTATCTCTATCGTGTTATCTCAGAGTTTTACAGGACTGTTTAAAGACGCACTGCAGCTATATTTGAACTTTTCGTGTTGAAAAACAATATCCCACGTATAAATACAGTAATATACACACACTTAAAGTTAACAAAATATGTTTTGAGCAAAGTAGTTTTTTTTGGACACAACCGCAAACCATACAAGGAGTTGGTCTGATGTGATGTTATCGGCCTCCCTCCTTGGTTGTGGGAACATCTTGTGCCATGTAATGTCATACCTACCACCTATTGAGATGTGCCTTTTGTTAGGTAAAACAGGTGCTAAATGAGGTAAAGAAGAGACTGGAGTGCCTCTTTAAAAAGCCCCCAAATCTCTCATTTCTAATGTTCATTTCACAGATGAATATAATTCTCTTGTTTTTCTTTCTCAGAACTGCACTCTTTCACCTGCAGAAGGGAATTCTGTGTTTTGACTACTCACCTGAGCTCAACGTTCTAGGTATGTGTAGAAGTAATACTCCATACAGTGCTGTTTATGACGTCTAAACCAATTACGTATAAAGTCAGTTCCAAAATGATTGGCTCCCTTGATAAAGATTAGCAACAAATACTGTATAAAATAAATAATAAATACTAATCTATATCGCATGCTCCAAACATTTTAAAATTATATTATTTTATATTAAAATCGAAAGCATATTTTGATTCCACTGGTCCTGGGTCCCTTGTTAAGGTCAACAGCATCAGGAACTTTAGGAGGCTGACACTTCCAAGCACACATCAAAATCCACAAAGAAATGGTTAATTGACTACAAAAATCTACATTTTGCAATGGCCATTGACTTGAACCTCATTGAAAACCTGTGGTGTGAATGGAAGAGGGCAGCCTATAAACAGTCCTGTAAACAGTCTATAAGCGCAGACGAAGGATATCTAGGATCTGGAAAGATTCTGTATGGAACAATGGTCTAAGATCACTCCCAATGTGTTCTCCAATCTCATTAAACATTACAGAAACATACTAAGTGTCATTATTCTTACAAGGGGAGGGTGCTGGAGTATTGAAAACAGAGGTGACAATAATTCTGACCCCTATCTTTGAGGTTTTTATTTTTATTACTTGTTAAACTAAATCTATTTTTCTAAGCAAATGTATTAGTATAAAATAATATAATTTCCCTTTTTTTTCATACAATATAGCTCAGTATTTATATTAGTTATTTTATACAGTATTCTTTGCTGATCTTTCTGTAGCTGTCAATCTGGATATTATTATTTTAATGCAATATCCCATGATGTGTCTTTGTCCGCGCTTGTTTTCCAATGTTCCAGTGACTGGATGCTTTGATCGGGTCGTGAGTGACTGGATTCTTCGATCGGGTCGTGAGGGTCTGGAACCCCTATGTGACCAATCAGGCCACATCACAGATGAAAGGTCACAGCACCGTCGTCACTCACATCGCTGTCAACGGCAGAGACAACAAGATCATCAGTGTGTCCAAAGACAAGGTCAGATGTCCAGCATTATCACTACAGTGACACTCAATGTCACCCGTTGCCTACTCAGATTTGTAATGCTCATTTAGACCACAAAACAGATAAGGGTCATTTCTTTCTGTTCCAGAATGTGCGGGTGTGGGACCTGCAGGACAGTGTCTGCCTCCAGAACATCCAATCCAGGAACGTCATTATGGGCCGCTTCCCCATCACCAGCACCTACTATAACCACACCAGTAACACCATGGTGATGGCTACGTACCTAGTGTGTGTTCGTTATTGCCTTTAACATGTGTACTCATACACACTCTATTGGTTGTACAAGGTTCTTTGGTATTGCTGTGTATTTATTTCCTCATGTTTACGTTGTGCTGGGCAGATTGGAGTTCTTCGAGGGTCTATGGAGGATGCAGCCAGCTCTGTACCCACAGCTACAACATCACATGAACAACCACTCTGTGCTGCTCTCTACAACTCCAACTTCAAACAGGTTGGTGATGGTTCAATACTTGGGAGTGAGGTAAGGTCAACTAAGAGATGATCATACTACTTATTGAAGCTAGGTAAACCCACCTTCTCTCCACTGCTCTGTGCCCAGGTGGTAAGTGGGTGTCATGCGGGCGTGGTCAGTGTGTGGGACATCCTGACAGGGGAGAAGGTAATGCAGTTCCAAACGACCCCTGAGCAACCTGTTGAGGTCACTGCCATGGCATTCGACGGGCCCAAACGCCGCCTCATCACCGTGTCTAAAGACGGCACTCTGCGTCTCTGGAACTTCAACAACGGGGCTCTTATCTCTGAACTGCCCCTGGTGGACAGCAATGAGGTACTACGCTGTATCCTGCAGGGCACTGATCCCTAAGTGACAGACCAGACTTGTCTTTCTTACCACCAAGCACTGCCATTCGAGGACAGAAAAAATACTTACTGAAATGTCTTGTTGGCAGGTTACAGAGATTCTGTACATCAACGAGAGGATTTATGTTTCAGGCTGGAGCAAACGGGTCATGTGGTATCTGTGAGTGCTTCATGTTTTTATATCATTGACTGTATGCAACTTTTAAGCACTTTCTTGGCTGGCAATTGGTCAACTTGTGTGGCTTTTGTATGTTTTATTTTCTATTGATTGTGTCTGTATGTTTACTTTTTTCCGTCTGTCTGTCCGTCCGTCTTTCCTCCTGTCTGTCCGTCCGTGTGTCAGGGACGATAAGGAGGAGGATAAGATGGAGCACCGTGTGTGGAACCAGTACCACTCAGACGACATCTATTCCATGCACGCCCACGGCAGAAAGATGCTGGTGACCGCCTCCTACAGCGGTGACATCATTGTCTGGAACATAGATTCAGGACAAGCCTTCTGCCATTTCAACGCTAGCGAGAGCCCACTGCCCCTTATACCCATACGGGTGAGACGAGACACAATGGAGCACCGACATTTTTTTTGTTTGTCGCTAGAGACTGTACAAAAAGACCTCTGTTTCTCTGTTGATGTTCATGTTGATGTGCATGTTTCTATGCATCCCACAGGGCCGGAGGGGTAGCATCTCGGCTCCAGCCTCTGCTTTACTGCCCCAGTCAGTCACAGTCTCCATGGGCAGGTGGACGACACTGCTGCCCAGACACAAGACCAAGACCATCAACCTAGACGAGCTGGAGAAGCCTCGGTTTGCAGTGGAGAAGGTACTGACTGACTGACATGTACACTGTAACCTGTACATGTACACTGTAATCTGACGGTTTAATATTGTTTTACCTTGATAACCGACAGAGGATGTCAATGACTGTCTCTCCCTCGCTTTCTCTCCCTATTTCTCTTTCTGACGAGCAGGTGTTGTTTCTGGCCACCCGTGAGCGTAGCCCTGACACGGCCATCCTCCTGACCAGCTCAGCAGACGGCTACATCTACGCCTGGTCTATCAGCCGTAACGGAGGGCTGCTGGGGAAATTCTGTGCCGTGCATAGCAAGGGGCCAGTCATCTGTGCCATGTCCACTGACAGACAGGACCAGATACTGCTCACTGGAGACAGCAACGGATACATCACGGTAGCACTGGAGGGGTTGGAGACCATAGAAAAGTCAATGTGTTGTTTATCTATGTTGGCTACAACTGATGTCTTTGACTGAAGGGGACAGTGGTGAGAAGTGATCAGGGTGGAGACATTGGCAGGATGTTTTACAGATCGACTATGGACTGATAGTATCTTT